>NC_090649.1:295743052-296043052 GCF_040937935.1 Hyperolius riggenbachi
CTGATGATGGAAAGGCGGCTTACTCCCCTCCTCGAGTGCCTCCCTCCCTTATCCGCTATGCAGAGTCCTGATGAGAGTGTAAATGATAGTTTACTCACCTTGCTCTCGGCATTCCACTGCCAAGATCCCCCTTCAGCCAGGGGCACCTCTAGATACTTAGTACTGAGGTTACCCTAGCTACCTAATAATTGGGGGCATCTCTAGCTACTTATTATTTAGGGCACTCCTAGCTAACTAATACTAAGGTGCACCTGTTGCTACCTATGACGGGCAAGGGAAGTAAAGGAGAAGTGACAGCTGGGACAGCCAACACACTTGTGGTGCATTTTGGTGGGGGTTTTCAGGTTCAAGGACGGCAAAGTCTATGGTGCCAGGACATCTGTGCCTATAGGCTTCTGTGAGGTAAATCTGGGCCTGGCATGGCTATAGCATCAATGCTATAGTCCGCACCCCATGTACAGGTAGGTTGCCGGACCCCGAATTATGCCTCCCTCCAAGTTGCTATGACTCAGAGGAAGAATAGTAATTAGCACTGTCCAGAATTGTGTGGCAGCAGGGTGAGCCGTCATTCCTGTGCCAAAATGACAAATGTCCACTACGAATGTATGCAAGAAAGTAGGACACCTTAAAGTGGACCCAAACTAAAAATACAAGATTTCAGAAATAAAATCTATTTTCTAAATTATAATAATAAATAGCAGCCTTTCTTCAGCTGCAAGATGACAAATATAAAATATTTTACATTTAATGGAGGAACCCCTCCCTTCCTTTCATTTTGCCGGGACAGAAACCGGCAAACTGGTGAGTAGCAGGTGTCTGGCAAAGGAGGAATTGCTAATGGCTGCCACCTGTATAATCCTAGTTATAAAAGAGAAGGGTGAAAAGCATGCACTGAAATGCTCATAGGTTTGAAGGAGTGTTTATTTATCTTTGTATGTGTCAGAGCGGTGCAACTAAATATTTTGAATTTAAAAAAAAATGTTTGGTTTGGGTCCGCTTTAAAGCAAACCAGAAGTTATTAAAAAGAAAAGTTTCACTTTCCTGTGGCTTCTGCCAGCCCCCTGCAGCCGTCTTGGAACGGGCCTCACTTTTGTTCACGTCTACATGTAAGTTGACGCCCTGTGCGTCCTCCCGTGGCGAGAAGCTTCCTGTGCAGGCGCAGTACGAGAAAATCTCTACTGCGCATGTGCTGTACGCTCCCGGCAACAGGACGAAGACACGCACAGGCACAGTGGACGGCCAGAAAAAATGAGCCGCAGCGGGGAATGAAGGATCGTTTGGTAACTTTGCGTGCAGGGGCTGGCAGAAGCCCCAGATAAGTGAAACATCTTTTTTTAACCTCTTCGGTCCGCTTTAAAGCCGCATCTACGTGTGCTGATGCGGCTCGATTGATAAGATTCGACAGGACGGATCTCCGCACCGCCGATTCCCTGCTCGCTCCCCGCGAGGGGACAATGGCAGGGAATCGAGCGGAAGATAAGCGGCGCCGGCGGGGACGAGCGGGCAATCGAATGCGGCGCACGCGCGGCGAGCGGGGACGCGGCGGGCACGCAGAAGAGGCGAACCGGCGGCTAATCGAGCCGCCGGATCGCAGCCTCATCTACCGTGTAGATGAGGCTTAAGACACCCTTGCCAAACATCTAATCACACCCCCTTCCAAAACCATCACTATGCATATCACAAAGCATTCAGAATCGAAAGATATTGTTTCATCATTCAAATCACAATGGTCCTTTCTATTATCGTTATTCTTCCTTTCCACATTTGAACACAAGAAATATATTAGTTGAATTGAAGGGAATAAAGTTTAGTTCAAACACATTTTTCAGTAGAAAAATACATATATTAACATAGGTCTGTACATCAGTCTTGAAAGAGGAACAAATAAAGAGGAAAGAGGGACAGAAATACATGGTTCCCAAAAAGGGACTGTCCCGACAGATATGCTGCAGCACATCGTGACTGTACAGACAGCCATACCAACACTGCAGCCAATCACAGCTCCCCTACTAGCCCTGACTGCTCAGCTCCTAGCGCCTGACACCACGCTACACAGGGATTGGCCGGGAGCGGCTGATGGGAGGAGATAGACACGGAAGGGAAATGATGTACTGTGACACAGTCACTTCCGGGTTATCGGTCCGCCAGAACGGGTGGTGCCGGGTGATACGGTGCTTCAGAGAGGTGGGTTATCAGGTTGCGTGCCGCATCCGGGAGGCCAGGCCTCTCGGGACTTGCCAGGCTTTGCCCGTTGTGGCGTCATGGCTGAAGTGAGACGTATCTAGCAATATATGTTACACTGATGCGTCTCCTGCCCCCTCCGAGTGTCACACAGTGTCGCTGCTGCTTCCCTTCTCCGCACTCAGGGCTGTCAGCTGCCATTCCCATCATCGTCCTGATACTGCAGCATTCCCAGCTCCGCATAGACATCCCTCCCTATCATGCCGCACCTTGCCTGGCCTCACCTTCCTGATGCTTCTCCTCCCGAGTCCAACAGGTTTCCCACTCCTCTTTCATCCACACAGGTTTCCCACACCTCCTGGATGATCACAAGGCTCATGAAGTACCACACTCCTGAACCGAATAAAATCTATTAAATAAAGCCCATGGTAGGCTTGATTTCCTTTTGCAGGAGTGTCCTGCTGCTTGTTATCCTCAGGGGTCCCTCTTTCTCTGGCCCCATAAGTCCTGCACGAGTTTCAAGTTATGTCGGTGCAAGGAAAGAAAGCACTTGTGTGCTTTTTCTGTGCTTGAGCAGTTTTGAACTTGCGCCTGCACAGCTCTGATTTATGTGCCAATGCTATGGGGAACTCTCTGGTTTTCATATTCAGCAGGATCAAGTGGGTGACCTCTGTACACACACTCAGCAACTGAAATGGTTATCGGAGGTTGCAACAATTATTGCTTTACCCCTCCTTGTGGGTCCTCACAGGGCTTTTATCAGTCCTAGTGGGTCCCCACTGCGCTCTTACCCCCTCTTTGTGGCTCCAGACATGGGACCCACATTATCTCTTGGGTATACACAGTGCTCCCAACTTCCCATCCTTCATAGATCCAGGGCTGCGGAGTCGGAACTTTTTATGGGTACCTGGAGTCGGTGGTTTCATAAACTGAGGAGTCAGAGTCGAATGATTTTTTTTTTTAACCAAATCCATAGCCTTTGTGAAAGTTAGACTAAGGAGTCAGAGTCGAGGAGTCGGTGGGATTTTGGGTACCTGGAGTTGGTTTCATAAACTGAGGAGTCGGATGAGCCCTGCACAAATCCACTCAGTACCCCCACCTACATACTGCTTTACCACCTGGATGCATACAGGAGTATTATTATTTAGTATTTATATAGCGCTACCATCCTCTGCAGCACTGTACAGAGTATATTATCACTTAACTGTCCCTTAGAAAAGGCTCATAATCTAATCTTTACCATAGTCATATGTCTATGAATGTATTGTGTAGTGTATGTATCTAATGCTAGGAATACATGGTACGTTTTTGTACCGTGTAATCGAGCCGCTGATGGCTTGATTGATAAAATCCGACGTGTGCAATCACCTGCCGGATCGATTCCGCGCTCAATACCGCGGGCAGGACAATGTAAGAAAACGAACAGAAGATAATAAGCGCCCGTGGGGACAAGCAGGAATCGATCCAGGTGCCCGCGGGGACGCGCCGGAATCGATTCAGCGGCTCGATTACACGGTACAAAACATACCGTGTATTCCTAGCATTAGTCTAGGGCCAATACACAATCTGTTCATAGTGTTCAAAATCTTTTGACCTTCATTACTACATGAAAGTGGTATAATTGTCCAATCAAAACTGAATGTGTGTACCAAGCTTTACATTAAGGAGGACTGGTGTAGCCACATGAAGGTGTGAGTCAGTGTGGACACATGAGTGGTGCAGCAGTAACATGGCAATTCTGTGTGAACCCAGAGGGAGTAAAACAGGAAGGTCCTGTACACAGCAAAGACGGATGACGCAGGAAAGTGGGAGTGCTGTGTGGACCTCAGAGGTTCTGTTTGCACAGAATTTTTCCTTACTCCAGGTACCCAAAATTTCTCCGACGCTTCAACTCCACAGCCCTGGTTTCCTCTGGGCACTTCGGTTTCTTCCTACATCCTCACATTCAATGCCTCCAGGGGACGTGTGTGTGTGTGTGTGTGTGTGTGTGTGTGTGTGTGTGTGTGTGTGTGTGTGTGTGTGTGTGTAGGCTAGTAGTGGTAGGGTTCGAATCCTGCATAGGTACCTATTCAGTAAGGAGTTTAAAGAGACTCAGAGACGAGATAAAGAGCAGCTCTGATGCTTACCTGGGGCTTCCTCCCGCCCCATAAACACGTCTAAGTCCCATGCGGTCCTCCCGCGGTCTGCTGTTCAGCCGCGGTGATCTACGTTACCAGCCTCAGTCGATGCCAGTCAGGGTCTACTGTGCATGTGCAGACCTCCCGCACATGTGCAGTAGACCCAGATTGACGTCACTGAGTCTGGTAACGGAGCTCACCGCGGGAGGACTGCATGGGACTTAGACGTGTTTATGGGGCGAGAGAAAGCCCCAGGTAAGTATCAGAGCTGTACTTTATCTCATCTGTGAGCCTCTTTAAGGAAAGTCTCCCTAAAAGCTGTTAAATAAGTAGTTTATATTGGTGCTTTTCAATAACAACACAAGGCATCATGTTTGGCCAAATAGACTTTACTACAAGCAATCTGAAACATAGCAGTTTGAGAGGGTGTCGTCCATCTAATCACGTTAGTGGAATTTTCCTATGAGGTTTCCTGCTTGGTCCCCTAAGCTAGACTAGCGCCTTTCTATTTGCTACCATTCTTGAGCAATGCTTGGTCTGTCTCACTTAAGGGATCCATTCACATGAGCAGTTGACAGGCTGTATTGTTACTACTTTGCAATCTGTCAGCTGCTGTCATGTTCGGGTGTCATTTGGCAGGCGACTGGTGGGTGCGTTGGTATGCTGACGGCACAGTGTAGTACCAGTGTATTTCTCTGTGGTGCTTAAGGCCATACTTGTACTTGGCTGCATTGTAGCATAGGAAGGTGGTCTGGTTGTTGCAGCGTGGCAGGACCATAAAATGAGTAACACACCACACAATCTGAGTGAGCAGTAAAGGTTATGGATTATTATCATTACATTATGGATGCCATCCTAACATTTACCACAATGGTTTACGTACCTTGTTGATCCTTTGTCACTACCTCTCATCTCCATTCCATTCTTGCCGCTCATACACTCGTGCATATTGCTCAGCCTACTTTTGTCCTTCATTTATTTCTGTGGGAGCTTTTACACTGCCTTCTCTATTTTGTGTGGGTGCTTTTTCACTACCTTCTTTTCACTACCTTTGAAAACAGTTTAGCCTCCCTGGCAGTAACCCCGTGTCAGGCTCGGTGTTGGAAATCCGTAGCTTAGGGCGGGAATCCCGAGCTAGACTCGTGACTGCCGCGAGGTCTATGCAGAGTTTAGCACGCAGCGGGTGTCTTCACTCGCCTCCCCAGGGATCCAGAAGCCGGAGGCCACTCCGAGGCTCTGCATTCCCGTGGTGAGATCGCTGCCTGTTGTCATGACGACAGACGGCAATCTCACTACAGGGTTACAGCGCCACCCGGAGTACGGAGGGAGAACTGCAGCGCTGAATCCCAGGGAGGTGTGTAACTGCTGGGGCTGCCACAGGCTTTCTGGTGGCATGGTTGTTTCGCAGTTTTAGGGTCTAAAAGCATGCAAATAAATGCACTGCTTTTAGACCCTAAAATCTGGAAATAATCATACCGCCAGGGAGGCTAATATTTTCCTCAGTAAACATTGTTGAAAGGATTGGTTAAGATTCCCCTAGCAGTAATTTAAAGAGAACCGTCGCAGAAATCTTAAATTTTAAAACCCACACACAGAAGTTCATTTCTCCCAGAATAAAATGAGCCATAAATGACTTCTCTCCTATGTTGCTGTCACTTACAGTAAGTAGTAGAAATCTGACATTACAGACACATTTTGGGCTAGTCCATCTCTCCATAGGGGATTCTTAGCATGGCCTTTATTCTTTATAAAGATACTCCCTGAAAAAGATATATACAAAGATGCTGGCTAGCTTCCCTGCTCGCTGCATGCTTTTTTGGTAGTTGGGACGCAGCAACTGCCATTCACTAAGTGCTTTTAAAAATAGAGAACCCGCCCCCCCATGAGAGTATGGGCTAGTCCAAAATCTGAATCTTTAACCTTTGCCCTGTCGTACCTAGCTTTGTCCAGGATAGTTAACCAATGTGTTTATCAGTCAACATTAGATGTTCACAGACACTCTGCGCACTAGAGATGGCCCATAAGATGTAAATAATTCCGGCTTGCATGCAGATTTCAAGCAAATTTGTACAGTTTGGAATGGACCAAATTAAGTTCCTGACTATTTTGGTTGGTCCAGTTTTAAGCTGCATACAATGTGCATGAAATATCCAAGCTGACCATCTCAACTGAGTAACTAAGACTTTCATGTCTGGATTGATGGCCACCTGCAATTTACATGCAGTCATTTGTTCATTTGAATAATATTGACTTGTTTCTTTTAAATCTTTAACAGGATGGCTGGTTGTGGTGAGGTTGGCCACACTGCAAATATGTTGCCCACTAATAAGAAGATAGGAGAGGCTTGTTCCACCGGTGCCCCAAGTCTTGCAGTCCCAGAATGTGCTATCTGCCTACAAACCTGTGTCCACCCTGTTAGTCTTCCTTGCAAGCACATATTCTGTTACCTGTGTGTGAAAGGAGCCTCATGGCTTGGCAGACGATGTGCATTGTGCAGACAAGAGATCCCTGAGGATTTCCTGGATAAGCCAACTTTGCTGTCCCCTGAGGAGCTGAAAGCTGCTAGCCGTGGGAATGGGGAATATGCATGGTACTATGAGGGAAGAAATGGTTGGTGGCAGTATGATGAGAGGACGAGCAGAGAGCTTGAAGATGCCTTCACAAAGGGCAAAAAGAACACAGAAATGCTGATAGCTGGCTTTCTTTATGTTGCTGATTTTGAGAACATGGTACAGTATAGACGAAATGAGCATGGACGTCGTAGAAAAATGAAAAGGGATATTGTAGATATACCAAAGAAGGGTGTTGCTGGACTAAGACTAGACTGTGATGCAGCTAATATGAATCCTGCTCGAGAAAGTTCAGCGGACGGTGCCGATAACATTGCAGTATCGGGTATGCCTACTGCTGTTGTACCCATAAGACCTCATACATCCCACAGCAGTCAGGCTGCAAATTCTGCCCTTACACCTACGGATGGAAGTACTTTCCTCGACAGCACGTTTTCCCAACTTCAGATTGGAGATCATGCTGCAAGTAGGAATAACATTGGGGAAGGCGAAGAAGGACTGTCTCAGCATGGAGGCAGAGTTCCAACTCCTAATACCACTGCAGATGAGCCTGATTCAGATGACAGCATTGGCAGTGACCTAGTGTTTCTTGAGTCAGGTGACAGCAGTGGCAGTGACCAAGGGATTCTCTCAGTGCAACAGAACCCGTTCATTGTTCAGCAGAGACGTGCTGTAGTAGGGACTCCTGTGCAGCAAGCAGCAGATCATGCAGCTACAGCAGCGAACGGTGCACAGAGCACCATTGTAAGGTCTAGGAGACCCGACGGACAGTGCACAGTTACTGAAGTTTAAGAGAGTGAGGTTTCTATGTTTCCAATGAGCCATGCAAGATGTCACTGCTTTATGATTGAGCTCAAACTTAGACAGCTGTTTATTTAAAAAAAAATACTGACCCCTTTAACATGAAGTATATTTTGTTTTTTCTTATGTTTTTGTTTTTTCTTTCTTGTTTTACTTTTTTTGTATTTTTAAGCTGGAAGGTCTATTTATTAATAGATAAATACTGAGACTGAATTGGTGTAGTATGAGTGCTGAACTGGCCTTCACCATTTATGAAAGCCAATCTTAAGATTGGCTGGATTGGTTCCTGAATTCTGTATAGATTTCCCCATCCCCACACAGTGCTGTTTGTATTTCTATTTCTAACAGCCTTACAAATTTGTGTATCTGTTCTCAAATAAAATTCATGGTCATTTTTTGTCCTTGCTGTTTTTTTGGGCAATGCTGCCTTTAGTACTAGTTAGTTCACTGATTTTATACACATTCTGTGGCCTAAAGTCAATGGGAATCAAGAAAAAAAAAACAGCCAGATGCTTACCTAAGGAGAAGGAAGGCTCTGGGTCCTATAGAGCCTACCCGCTCCTCTCCCGGTCCACCCTGTTATGGGCTGGCTCACCCTTTTGAATCCCCCTCTGTGGGAGACTTCAGAAGTCTTCGGGAGCAGAGTCCTCCCGAAGTCACGTGGCTCCATACTGCGTGCTCGAGAGAGAGTGCATGCTCTTCGGGGAGAACTCGAGCTCCAGAAGACTTCCAAAGCCTCCTTTGGCAGCAGAGAGCATTATTTGACCAAACTGGTCAAATACTGCTACTGGTGAGTCAGCACTGGAATGGGGACTGAGGGTGGAGCGGGAAGGCTCTATAGCCCCCAGAGCCTTCCCTCTCCTTAGGTAACTATCTGGCTTTTGTTGTTGTTGTTTTTTTAGTTCCCATTGACTTTAAACCATGAATCACGTATGTGGGATAACCATGCAACGCCCGACTGAAATAAGGAATTCAAAAAATAGGTATAACCCAATTCTTCAAAAAATGTCATGCTCCGATTAGACACTGCATGTATTGAGCTCCCACTCTTTTAACATGGTAATTGCCTTCTTCAAAATGATGTTGTAGGGGATTGCCGTGCAACTACCTGGTGGTAGAGCTACATCCTATTCAGCCTGACTACCTCGGCTGTATGGCTGCTGTTGCAAAGAAGGTTTTCGAGAGCTGCCAGCTAGACTAACCCATGAGCACCAGTACCTACGCTGCGCAGCAGTCACAGAGAATTGTAGTAAGAATTAAGAGGCAGACAGCAGTGAACCATTTTTAGAATGGGTTGTTTATTAATTGTGGATTAGACACTAGGAACAAACTAGATCATAGGAAAAATATATGGTGCCTCTCAACACTATGCATTGAAACACAATCCTTTATTCATAGTCCACAAAATAAATTGACCTAAAACAATGACGCCATAAAATGATGTCCCTGAACCATTCCACTTGAAAGCCACAGTAAGTTTTTTACCATAAAGAATAAATGTTACCCTTTCTCGGTTAGAGATGTCTCTGTAGGCATAGGTATGTGGATTCTGAACCTTAATTCCTATAGTTCAGACTGTGTAGAGTAGACTGTGATGATGTGATTGTTCCTTGTCTGTTTATATTGTTGATTATAAAAATTGTGTCTTTATGAGATAGCGGTAAGAGACACGAGATTTGTTTTTCTATGTATATTTATGGGGAGAATTGTGCCTATAGTCTATACTGTATATAGTCATTTTTTTGGACCCACTAGGGTTCAGTATAGACCTGTTAGTGCTGCTGGGGTGGTAAGACTGCATACTATTCATACCATCTGTAAACATTGCTGTGATCTATTACAAAATCACTTTAAATCCCAAATCCAGCCACAAATGTTTCCATAGACAATTGGTGGCTGAAATGTTTCTGTGTATAAGCACCCTGATTATCTGATGTGAATTAAATCAGCAAGTTTTAGTACTTGATTAGAAGCTTCTTTAATCCTCTGTTCAGACACTTAGGTAGGTCTGTACCCTTCCCATTAGACAAACATGAGGATGGAAGGCAAGAATCTGCAATGTCCTCACCACAGGTTTTGTTGTTAACGCCTTCAACTCAATAGCTTTAGATTGTCACCCTGTTTATAAAACAGGATTTCTAGTGGCAGAAGCCTTGGTTTACAGGAGTGACATTTGGGCACTCTACTTACTAAGCTACTAGTCGGGAATGTTTTAGAGCTGTGCCTGGAGGTGGACAGTCACTGAATCAGCATAGGTATGTATCCGGTGCACTGAATGTATGTTTACTTAGATTAGTCACTAAAAGTGAGCCAGTGTATGTATAGTACCCATTCATTAAACACTACATATAGTAACTGGCTTCTCTGACTGTATTAGCTAGTCACTAAAAATACATAATTAAAGGGAACCTGATACGAGAGATAGTTGCCATATTACTTTCCTTTTAAACAATGCCAGTTGCCTGGCAGTCCTGCTGATCATTCACCATCAGTAGTGTCTGAATCACACACCTTGAACAAGCGTACAGCTAATCTTGTTAGAAACATCCCATCTGCATGCTTGTTCGGCATCTATAGCTAAAAGTATTAGATGCTGCTGATCAGGACAGCCAGGCAACTGGTATTGTTTAAAAGGAAATAAATATGGCAGCCTCCATATACCTCTCACCTCTGGTGTACTATAACTATGGAAGCTGTGATTGCTGACCCCTTTTTAAAACTGCTTATTTTCTTGGCTACATACTTTGCAAATCCTTTTAACACTCGTGTCACAAACAATAAGTATGCTGTTGAATATCAGAGCAAAATTATAGCATCGTACCTCTTTACTTGTTCCGTATTCGTGACTGGTGTATTCACTAACGTAAATTTTAGAGGGAGTTACACAAACTACAGAACATGATGTAGTCTGCACAATTCGTGTTATGCAAACACATATAGTGCTTGTGTAACGTCCGTATTTGTTTATCCAGGCATATTTCTACTGGCATTACAATATAGATTAGTACAGCAGAGTGATTACACATAACATAATGAAACAAAAACTGCAGCTAATATAATGTAATGGCCCATTCACACCAAATGTGGTTCTCGCTGCTATGCACCACCACTGACCAGGCTCTGAAACCACTTAGAAACCATATCCAGCCACCTATATCGAACAGGTGGAGATGGGCAGCTCAACACAGTTTTGAATGAAGTTACACCTCCTGTATCCCACATCAGGCAGCAGCTGTGCTCAGCTGTATTTATCACTTGGTGCTGCTGTCTGTGTGTAAAGCAGTTTACGGCATTTTTCCACTAAGACTGTGTTCCCAGTAAGTGGAAAACTGAATTTATTGTCCTTTTTACAGCATCGCAAAACTGAACGTGAATAGCTTACTTTCATATATAGGAGCCATTCACGCTTGTCGGTCTGCAGTGGATCCACTGAGGGAAGAGGACTGCACTTCTGTGCTGTCCGTAACAATCCCAGACAGGTGGCTGTTTCCCCCATATAGCCTATGGTTGAAACGCATATACACACACACCCCTCCACCCAAGCTCAATCCAGACCACAGCTGACCATCAGAGCGGAGACTAAACTGTCCCCTCATGATGGCCGGTTGCAATTGGAAACCTAGCCGGTGTGCTTCAATACGGTTTTCAGTATGCACATGATTTGCCAATCATAAGAACAACTGCAAATTAGGGGACTCCCTTTCCATTGCAAAGTGATGTGATTCTAGTTGAATCACCATGCACTGCCTGAAGCATGTGGGTTGCAATTTTCATTAAGTGCACCCCACTTGGACCAAAAAACACAGCAAGTGCACAGGGTAAAATGACTATGTTCTCTAATCCGTACTTGCGATTAGTGTACCACTGGAAAGAGGACCTTAGTGTTTCTTCACTTTAGTTGAAATGAGTTCATATCTGCTTTAATTCCCCTCTATCAACTAAAATGTGGTTAATTCAGTGCAAAACTAAGTTCCTATTATTCATTTGACCTGTTTTTAGATTTGCATATATTTCCATATCTATCAGGATATGCTGTATTATTCATCTGAAATTGATCTGTACAGGCCTTTTCAGCACTTCACAAATTTAGTCTCATCTTACACTGTCTTTACTCGTCTTTTATATATATGTGTGTGTGTGTGTGTGTGTTTAGCTTTGTAATTGCTTTTCCTGGTTCTTTCTGAAGAATAAACTTAAAACTAAGAATCCCTCACAAATATAACTGGCTTCCATTCCATTCATATATGCTAAAAAAATAAATGAAAATGTTTTATTACTGAAGAAAGCTTACAAAGTGTAAATGTTCAGATTATCACAGTGTAGCTTGGCATGTTTTCCAGTATGTTGAGACATTGTAACTGAAGTAAAGTCTGCAGTGGCACCATAAAAGCTGTCTGTACTGAAGTACAAAATACATCAATTCCGCAGGAGACTGCAACAATGTGAGGAACCAAATCTCAAAGCCCAGGAGCTGAGTAAATGTGTAATTTAATTACATTGTATTTGTAAGTTTGAAGTATTGTGGTCTAATATGCAAATGGATTCCATTTTAGAGCAACCTTCCAGTAGCATATATATATATATATATATATAAGAGCTAATATTGTTTTGTTGACTTTTTTTTAACGCCCTTTCCTTTTCTTAGACTTTGCTGTCTAGTCTGTATTTAGAATATTTTACTTCAATGCGTCTTGTTTTTGTTACAAGATTTGTAATTTAATAAAGATTACATTTTATCAGCAACACGCCTTGACTACAGCATATCTTATTTTGTGTAACACTGTAAAGAGGCCTGCTGGTAAAAGTCAGAAATGGTGAAATGCAATTTGGCTTTGTCATCTTAAAGGCTCGTACACACGTCTGATCAAAGGCAACGACGGGCCCGTCGTCACCTTCCGCTGGGCGGGTTTTCAGCAGACAGTACAGCCTGTGTACAGTCTGCCGGTGGACTGATAAGGCTGTTTCGGCGGATTGCTCAGAAACAGCCTTATCAGTCCATCGACAGACTGTACACACGCTGTACTGTCTGCTGAAAACCCGCCCAGCGGGAGGTGACGACGGACCAGTTGTTGCCTTTGAGCAGACGTGTGTACGAGCCTTTAGGGCTTGTTTACACTGAATCTGTTGCAGTGAGCTTTAACACAGCACACAACTGATGCGCAATGCAGGTAAAGGAAATGTGGTTCCCCTATGGGTCAATTTACATCTTTAACCATTTCAGCCCGCGGGGATTTTTCGCCTTATGCATCAGAGCAATTTTCACCTCCCATTCATTCGCTAATAACTTTATCACTACTTATCACAATTTATTGATCTATATCTTGTTTTTTCCGCCACTAATTAGGCTTTCTGTGGGTGGTACATTTTGCTAAGAGCCACTTTACCGTAAATGCATTTTAACAAGATTAATAAGAAAAAAAATGGAAAAAATTCATTATTTCTCAGTTTTCGGCCATTATAGCTTTAAAATAATCCACGCTACCATAATTAAAACCTATGTATTTTATTTGCCCGTATGGCTCGATTATTATACCATTTAAATTTTGTCCCTATCACAATGTATGGCGCCAATATTTTATTTGTAAATAAAGGTGCATCGTTTCCGTTTTGCGTTCATCACTATTTACAAGCTTATAATTTTAAAAATGTTTGTAGTATACCCCCTTCAAATGCATATTTTAAAAGTTCAGACCCTTAGGTAACTATTTATGTCTTTTTTTTTTTTTTTTTCTAATTTTTTTTTTTTTTACTATTAAAACTTTTATTTGGGTAATATTTTGGTGTGGCACATAAACTGTTAATTTTTAATGTTGTTAGCTGTGTAAATAGTAATGTAAAAAAATGTGTAGCTGTAGTTTTACTATTTGGCCACCTTCGTTTTTTGTTTCCCTCCTTGTACTTCTCTCTAAGCGGAAGTACAAGGGGGATGCGGAAATCTCTCCGGGCAGAAGAGCCGGAGCCTCACAGGTGAGCGCTTCGGTTTTTCTGCGGGGGAAAGGGATCGGTGATCGGGAACCATGTTCCCTTTCACTGATCCCAGGGCTACCGGGCGGCACAGCTGGGATGCGGGGGCGCGCCCGCGGGCGGGAGCGCGCCCAAGCGCGGGAGCGCTGCAGAGCTGCCGCCTGGACGTGAGCTTCATGTCCGGGCGGCGGAAATGGTTAAAGGACCAGTGCTACATATATGGTTAAAGAAATGGTATCAAAACATCCAGAAATTCAGGTACATGTTCATTTCATAGAATAGGGTGTGGACCCTAAGGACTAGTGCACAGTGCTCAGTTGCGTTGCTGAATAATTCTGCATGTCAGCTCACTGCCCATACAGTTCTGTGGGCCTGTTCACAGTACTGCTTTGTAACTATCACGTTATTCTAACTCGCTGCAAGAGAGCTTTATGTTAAAGTCTATGTCCACTGCAGTTCACACTCATAACAGGTGTTATGCAACTGACAACTGTGAACCTACAGTAGCTTTAGGGATATTTTCTTCTCTGTTCCAAAAAATCTTCCATTAACCTCTCTCTCTTCCAGACACAATTGCTTTCTTCACTGCTCTGGTTACCTCAGCGGGTCCTTTAGTGTATGATGATATCCATTTTTGTGCTTCCTCCAGTGCACCATCAGCACCACGAGATAACACCTCATCAGCCAGGCCTATGTTTAACGCCAATTCAGGATGAACTCTAACCGCACCACTGAGTATCTTCAACGCATGTCTGCTCCCAATAAGTTGAATTAATCTTGTTGCGCCTCCAAAAACTGGAACTAGTCCCATATGCTTGTGTATAAACTGTATTTGACTTCCTTCAGTCATCAACCTGGGAAAAACAAACAATGGATTTCATAATATAACATACTTTAGATCAAACTCTAGAAATCTAGAGAGCCCACTAGTTTTTAAGCAACAGCTAAAAAACTAGTGGGCTTATGTAAATGGGAATAAAAAAAAAAATCTGTTAATCAATTTGCATAACTAAATGTAATTTTGACTTCTTAAAACAGAACGTATTTGTGATTATTCAGATGTAAGTGCATCTCTCCTAAATATGCAAATCATCTATTTTCATGTTCAATACTTTTTATTTATTATTATTATTTCAAATAGTAAAAAGGCAGTAAAACAGAACATAAGGCACAATTTCATAACATAAGGAATGTAAACAGCCTTAAGCGATATCTTTAGTTACATACAAGTGCATAGACACATCAGTAAGCATTCAATAAGAAAAGATAGGATAGCAGCATTTTAGGCAGCATTGTATTGTAATGTAACAATGAGTCATTAATTTATGTAGGGAAGTTCATTGCATATAAAACTATAAAACAGGACTGGCGAGAACAACTACCCATTAACTAGACCAATTACGGTTGGGTAGAGTTATTCTCTTCAGAATGCTTCAGGGAACTGGTAAGGTCCAATCTCCAGCGAGGTTGGAACTTGATTCTGGACTGAAAGGGGCTAAACTGACGGTCAGAGGAAGCAAGGACCTTGTCCATAAAATTGAGCCGATTCTAACAGACATAATAGGAATCTATACCTATCTTTCTAACTATATGCACAATAGTGAAGTGTAAAGGTAAAAGGAAAAGAGAAGAGGAAGAGGGAAAGAAAAGGAGGACTATGGGAGCGAGGAGACAATTGATGCCTTCATAAGATAAAGAAATTTGTAATAAACCCAGGTTAAAAATGCCTCAGTTGTGCACTGACATCTGTACCCAATATATAATTGGACAGCGGAGACCAGATTTTATCACATTTTTTCATAGTGTCTGTACGCCTGGCTCTCAATTTTTTGAAAAATAGGATATGGTAAAGTCTGTTTGACCTGCTCGAAGGAAAGTGTGGCAGAGCACCAAGACGCTGCTATTGTTAGCTTAGTAGCTGTGAAAATAAAATTGACCAAAGTGGTTTGTGTGAATGACAAGTGTGGGTATGGGAGGCCTAGTAAAGTATGTAAGGGATTTTTAGGGATAGGGGCATTTAGTAATGAGGAGGCCCAAGTACAAACTATCATCCAAAGTCTATGTACTTTCTTACATTTCCACCATATGTTGTTATATGTACCACTTGTCGCGCAGCCTCTGAAGCAATTACCAGAGGTGTTTGCGCTAATCTTTGATAGACGGTTGGGGACCAAGTACCACCTGAATAAAATCTTGTAGTTGACCTCTATAAGATCGGCATTTACTGAAATATGGGGAATATTATCCCAAATATCTGTAAGGTTATCTACTTCAATTTTCACTCCCAATTCCTTCTCCCATTTTATAATGTATTCCGGTTTTTGCTCTGAAAACATTTGGGACAGATCTCTATACAGGGAGTGCAAAATTATTAGGCAAGTGGTATTTTTGAGGAATAATTTTATTATTGAACAACAACAACCATGTTCTCAATGAACCCAAAAAACTCAATATCAAAGCTGAATATTTTTGAAAGTAGTGTACAAGATACAGAGGCGCCAAAAGAATAAAAGGTAATTAAATGAACTTAAAAAACCAACTGGTTAAACAGAGGAGGCAGCGGTGGTCTTACCCCCTCCAAACAGACACAGGCAAGGACTGCGATTCAGACAGTCAACAATTTTATTCGGAACTCCAAAAAACAATGCAACGCGTTTCACGGGCCATACATCCCGCTTCCTCAGGCAAAATACAGTAGGAGTCACAGCATCTGTATTATATCAGCAAACTTGGCGCCTCTGACAGAGATTGTTCCAGCAGGTGTTACGTGCTCAAGACAATACAGAGCTACACATTGCTAAAATTTAAAAAGAAAAAAAACATGGATGTCTGGCACTGTAACTTTAATGCAAACAGCAGGTGTACAACAAATGAATCATAATGCAAGCACAAAATGCATGTGTCCGTGCAAATGGATGGTACTTATCGTGCTCTGCTGGAATGGGGAGGCAGCTGTGGGCGCCAGAGGGTGCACGGCCTTACGACCGTTTCGCAATGGGGTGAGCCTTGCTTCCTCGGAGGCTAACGTGCACAAGGCTCTGAGGAAGCAAGGCTCACCCCATTGCGAAACGGTCGTAAGGCTGTGCACCCTCTGGCGCCCACAGCTGCCTCCCCATTCCAGCAGAGCACAATAAGTACCATCCATTTGCACGGACACATGCATTTTGTGCTTGCATTATGATTCATTTGTTGTACACCTGCTGTTTGCATTAAAGTTACAGTGCCAGACATTCATGCTTTTTTTCTTTTTGAATTTTTACATTTTGTTTCCATATGGGATATACATACTACAATTTTGATTGAGAATAAGTTTAGAAGCTTGCCATTTCTCTTCAGTGTCCTCCCCTTGTAGTACATTATCCCAGTTCACCAAACTTAGTGCCTGCCTAATTTGATTGAACTTTGCTTTTCTAAAATTCATAGTTTTAGTGGTCCCGCTGCCCATCAGTCACCAGATCAAACGTTATCATGTTGTGATCACTATTTCCCAAATGTTCTTGAACCTGCACATTTGATACATTATCTGGTCTATTAGAAATGATCAGATCCAGTAACGCATTCCCCCTAGTTGGTTCCGATACCATTTGAGTCAAGTAACTGTCCTGTAGTGCTGCCAGAAATCTGCTTTTACCAGAATGGGTAGCCTCAATACCCCAGTCAATGTCTGGAAAGTTGAAGTCGCCCATAACTATGACCTCATTTTTACTTGCAGCTTTTTAAATTTGCTGTAGTAATCGCAGTTCTGCAGCTTCATTAATATGAGGTGGTCTGTAGCATACCCCAATAAGCAATTGGCAACTTTTATTTCCACCATGAATATTTACCTAAACGGACTCCACATCTTCGCAATCTTCCTCCATCTCATCGTTGAGGACAGCTGTCACTTTTTATTTATTTTTGGAATGATCGCAC
This sequence comes from Hyperolius riggenbachi, assembly GCF_040937935.1. Lineage (NCBI taxonomy): Eukaryota > Metazoa > Chordata > Amphibia > Anura > Hyperoliidae > Hyperolius > Hyperolius riggenbachi. The sequence continues at coordinate 295,760,598 of NC_090649.1, forward strand.
TGCACCCAAAATTTTTCACCCTCAGTGTAGGTATAGGTGCCCCCGTATAGGGTAGCCAGTATAGGTAGCAAGTATATTTTCCTCAGTATAGGTAGTATAGTTGCCCCAGGAAGGAGGAGCAGCAGGCACACAGCAGTGGGGAGGGACGGCCAGACCCCCACACTCCCTCACCTGGATTTCCCCTTTCCTTGCTCCCCCTCCAGATATTGATTCACCTCTTTCTTCTACATTCCAGGCATCAGACCCTGCATTCCACATGTCTTGATTGAGTAGTCATTCATTCCCTGCCCACTGCTGCTGACACACTGGCTAATATCGCGGGGGGAGCATAGAAAAGGGGTGTGCCCACTGTTCCTCCTTCCTGCGCTGCTACCCCCTCCTGCGCCACACTCAGACCTGCGCCATCTGAGGAAGACACCTAGACCTCCTGCGCCACCTGAGGATGATGCCTCACTCAGTGTCATGGGTGGGCCAGGCCTGGCTTTGGGAACACGTTTCCCATTTACCAATCAAGTAATGGTGGCGTAGGTGAACTGGTGTGCGAACGTGATCAGGAGACACGTGATCAGGAGAAACAGACGCATATCTACTCCCCTTATACACAAGTGAAGTTTTCAGGGACGTAGATATGCTTGGCACCCTTCATATCCCTAAACAGCGATATTGAATTTAAATATTTTTGTTGTACTTCACTACCTACATTGTTAATAATGCTTGAAGTGAGTAAATACCACTCTCTCCTTGCATTGCAGTGCTGGGTCCCTAGTTAGAGTCTGGGCCAGGACATTATCTGTATGAAATTTGTATGTTCTTCCTATATTTGGGTGGGCTTCCTCCAGGCACTCCAATTTTCCTCACACATTCCAAAAACATAGTACAGGTAAGGTAATTGGCTTGTCCCAAAACTGACCCTAGACTGTTATGGACATATGACTATGGTAGGAATTAGATTGTAAGCTCCTTTGAGAGACAGTTGATGACTAGTCTGTAAAACTATATTCTCTAAAGTGCTTAAGAATATGTCAGTGCTATATAAATTGTAAATTAATACTGTTAAAGGAAAAGTAACACAACTCTCAAGAAAAGCAGCTATATTGCATCTGGCCACTAGAGGGTGTTTTCGTTAAAAATCAAACCCGAAGTGAGAGTGATATGGAGGCTACCATACTTGTTTTATTTTAAACAATACCAGTTGCCTGGCAGCCCTGCTGGTCTATTTGACTGCAGTAGTGTCTGAAGTACACCAGAAACAAGCATGCAGCTAACCTTGTCAGATCTGTCAATAATGTCAGAAACACCTGATCTGCATATGCTTGTTCAGGGCCTACGGCTAAAATGATTAGAGGCAGAGGATCAGCAGGAGAGTCAGGCAACTGGTATTATTTTAAAAGGAAAAATCCATATCCTTCTCAGTTTAGGTTCCCTTTGAACGGAAATAAATATGGCACTTCACTTTAATTTCTCCATCTAAATGGCAACTAGACATAATTTTTGCAGTGTGTAGCTAACATCCATTTATAAATAGGCTTCCAGATTATAAAATATGCCCTGTCTGCCTTAAAACTGAGAAGCGGAAGTGCAGCATTTTTTTGTTTTAACTTGAAAGATTTATTGCCATTTTATTCTCATAACTTATTGTTCTTTGTTTCTGTGCAAAATTGTGATGTTTGTTTGTGCTATCAGTTCTGTTACTAATAAGTAGGCCCCTAAAGCTCAACATACCCCAAAAGAAATTCTCCCACTTACTGGACAGAACATCCCCGGTATAGTGCATAACTGTACTTGCTGGTTGTTTGAGAGTTCAGTTCATGTATATATTTAAAAGTGGGTAGTCCCCCCCCCCCCCCCCCCTTCACAGCAAAATGTACCCTGCCAACCCTAGCCCTCACCCCATCCCTCTTCCTACCACCTCCAGAACGTTTGACGGCCGCTCTCTTTTTCTTGCATGTTACATGACATGTATCGGGAGCCATTTCAAGGATGCAGCAGCACAGCTGGAAAAGAGGTGAGGACAGTGCCTGATAGTATGGTAGAGCACTCAGCTGCTTGATGCTCTGCGTACGAGACAGAAAGACATGCTCCCGTAGCCCCCAGGGAAATGCCTGTTGCTTGAGAGTGCCAGTTGTTTGGGTGATGGACAATGGTTTGTACTGTATTTATCGTGGACACAAAGCAAACCATTTCTGATGACTCAGCATAGGTTTTATTTCAGCAGATGACCAGTTATATAATTGTTTCAGTTGCTAACACATATAAGTCTTCCTTGAACAGTTAAGGTTGAATATCCAAAGGCTGTTGCTGCTGGCAATAGTAAGAACATTCTGACCCCAATTATACAGCGCTCAGATGTTATATATACTACAATCAATATGATTTGGATGTATTCAATTAATCAATATGATAAAATATTCAATACAATCAATTTGATTTATATCACATATGCTGTCCTGCCCAAAAAGCTCTATTCCAATCAGATTAATCTATAAGGGAAAAATCTTCCGCAGTCCACAGTCATAGGGGTGCGCTTCTGTAAAAAAGGCTTGAGTCAATCCTTCTCTTTCAAATATAATCTTTACTCCAGAGCAGCGCTCCAACCATAGATTCACTGTATATAGACTCTTTATACAATTGCGCCAGTCCCTTATGCAATATTTATGTGAGTCCGCTCAATATTCGTTATCACCGTAGGGAACGCTGCAACAAAGTCCAATGTTCATGTAATACAGGTGTGGGCTGCTGCGTTCTCCAATGGGTGTCTAAAGCAGAACAAAAAACTGCACATAGGGTAATAACGTTCAAATTTGGCTGTCAACACCCTAGTGATTCACTGTGCTCAGTGCAACTCCTGTGAACAATCCACATCCCCTCATGCCAATATGCTCACCAGATTAAAACCACCTCTGATGTTAGGTGGAAATCACGCTTGTAAGTCACAGTGCGTCCCTTGTACTCCGATCTCTTGCCGACTGTTCAATCTACAATGCTCTCGACATAGTGTGATACTGTTATGACAATGCTTTTCCACAACAACCAGTGCCCCCTTGCCAGCAGTGATGCACTTAGTGTTACCACACTCCCAACACCAGATAAATGAAGCGCTCACCAGATGTTGCCCACCTCTCACTGTACAGGTGGGAGCTGTGCTTGTGATAATAAACAACTCTGGCTAGGCGACACTCCTTAAAACAATTCTTTTGGACCTGGCAAGTCCTGGTTTATTCCATATCTCGATCTCTCAAAAAAAAAACATAAAAAGCTTCCAGCTAGGTAATCAGCATTTCACAAGTTTGCCCGTCTCGATGCCCATCCGTCTGGGGATAGTGTGTAGTGCTCGCGGCGTCCCGCTCGTCTCTTCCCAGTGATGTGTCTGCAACGAGTGCACTTGCGTGGCCAGCCGACCGTTCCTGTTTGCGTGGTGGCGTCAGATGTTAGCTCCGCCTATTAGCTCTGCCTATTGATATTATCTACCTCCACATCATTTAAAGAGAATCTGTATTGTTAAAATCGCACAAAAGTAAACATACCAGTGTGTTAGGGGACATCTCCTATTACCCTCTGTCACAATTTCGCCGCTCCTCGCCGCATTAAAAGTAGTCAAAAACAGTTTTAAAAAGTTTGTTTATAAACAAACAAAATGGCCACCAAAACAGGAAGTAGATTGATGTACAATATGTCCACACATAGAAAATACATCCATACACAAGCAGGCTGTATACAGCTTTCCTTTTGAATCTCAAAAGATCATTTATGTGTTTACCTTCTGTCCCCTGCTTCTCTCATGCACTGAACATTACAGGCTTCCTGCAGACAGCTCTGCCTGTGCCTGTGTTTGTAATTCCTCAGTATGTGTCAGCCAGCTACTTTACAGAGGAGAATTTTTATCCAGCTCTCTTCTATCACTGATAAGATAGCAGAGAAGCTGCTGGCTTATGTAAATAACACACACACTGGAGTGTGCATAGAGGAACAGATCTGCACGGAAGAGTTGGCAGCCTTCCAGACACAGGCCGACAAGTCTGACAGGGGAAAGATACATTGATTTATTACAGACACCGTGATAGTACAAAGTGCTGCAGTGAGCCAGAACAGATTAGAATAGGTTTAGGAACTTGTAGGATGGTAGAAAAAACGTTGTCATTTTTGTTACAGAGTCACTTTAAGGTGCCTTAAATGATGTGGAGGTAGATGACATCAATAGGCACCACTAGATGGCATTGTAAGTTTGAAAATATGGGAATAGTAAGAGGGGCAATATATGTGGATTATTGTAGTATGCAAGCTTTGGTGTCCAGTAAGAAACATGTTTGTATACTCCATAATGGGGAGTTGTATATATTTTTTGATTTCCTTGTTTTCCTTTTGTGAAAGCCTTATAGTGCATAGATAGCGGATGTTTTTCATACCCTCTTGATATATTATAGAGATGTTCTCCCATTCTTTTCTTTAGAGTACGTTTCGTACGCCCTATATATTGCTTATTACAGGGGCAGCTGATCATATAAATTAACCCCTTAGTGGAGCATGAAAAGTTACCCTTAATCGGAAAGGTTTCCCCATTATGGAATGAAGTGACCTCCTGTGTCACTCTCGAACCTCCAGCTGCTTCACACATCCCTAACACAGGAGGGTAACGTATGAGCAACTCTGTATTGCACCTTGATTGAAGACTGAACTTTGGGTCAGCCATTGCCGGGCAGGCGGGCTGTTTGGGATCCACATTGGAAACATTGTGACGCCTAAATATACAACTTGAAGTGCACATTAGTGCTTAGCATTTGTGCTTATACATATTGAAGATTATATGCTTAACTTTTGTTCATGTGCCTGTGCAACTTTGATTTTTTTGATTCTTTACTGGGATCCCTGTTTTTTCAGCATTTTTTACACGTACTCACTGCAGTGAGGCTGAGTGAGTGGTGTGAGAGTTGAATGTCTGTGTGAAGTGGGGAAGGTGCTACAAGGTTTTTTGTGGTCTAGGATCAGTAATCATTGTTTTAATTTATCTGGATCATTAAAGATATTTATCTTTTAAGCGCTGTGGACATTTTTTGAGATTTATAAGTTTGAGGTTTTGAGGATTGCCTGGTCCAAATCAGCCGCTGAACAAAACCATTTTGGCGCAAGCTGCCATTTTCAGTTTCAAGATAATAAAAATTATTTTCATGGAACATGTTATTCATAATAAAAAGGATGATGTATAATGGAAACATAACTAATGATAAAATATAATGATGTGGTACAGTATAGTTTTCTTATGTACTCTGGCCGATGTTTTTAGAGTGTATTTTAATAAAATTTTAGATAACACTGGCTTCCTGGGCTCCGGAACGCAAGGACGTAGAGGTACGCCGGCGTAGAGGCATGTGACGTGCTTGGGGCGGCCCTGGAGCGCATAGTGAGGCGCAGGGGGCTGAACTAGGCCGGCGCAGAGGTGCGTGACGCAGTAGACGTGGTGGAGAGCTTGAGCGTCAAGGCCAGTAGGTGGCTGACGTATGCGAACGGGGCGGAGCCAAGGTGTATACAAACGCGATCTCCGCATGGTGGCTCCATCCCCTGAATGAGGCATTTGATGACGAAATCGATCGGGAGGAGCCACATGCGGAAGTAACACACGTGGGAGCGGTGGATGCGGTGGCGTGGAGGGATGAGCAGAAACCCAGTCTAAACATCTGAACGGCGGTCAGCCTGGGAGGCCGCTCCGGGTGGAGCCCATTCCCATACTCCACAGGCTTACCAACTGCTTGGCACATGTGAGTGGAACCTTTTAATAAACCGTCTGTTTTTAACCTTCCTGGCGGTAACCCCGAACGTAGTTCGGGGTAAGCTGCGCAGGAGGTTTTCTCAGGCCCTACTGGGCCGATTTGCTTAATTTTTTTTTGCTGAATGCAGCTAGCACTTTGCTAGCTGCAACAGCACACCGATCGCCGCCGCCCCGCGCTCGATCGCCGCTATCCGTCACGCTGCGCCCCCCCCCCAGACCCCGTGCGCTGCCTGGCCAATCAGTGCCAGGCAGCGCTCAGGGGTGGATCGGGACTCCCAATGACGTCGATGACATCGGTGACGTCATCCCGCCCCGTCGCCATGGCGACGGGGGAAGTCCTCAAGGAAATCCGTTCTTTGAACGTGATTTCCTGATCGGAAATCGCAGAAGGCGATCGAAGCAGGCGGGGGATGCCGCTGAGCAGCGGCTATCATGTAGCGAGCCTTGGGCTTGCTACATGATTTAAAAGAAAAAAAAAAACTGCTGCGCTGCCTCCTGGCGGAAATCATTAGACCGCCAGGAGGGTTAAGCGATATCTGCGCAATGAGAGTATTTGTTTACATTGAGGTAAATGTGTGACCCAAGAAGGAGGCAAGAGAGTCTGTTCGATTGGCAATAGCCATAAGGTGCGGGGAGCCTGGCAAGTACCCCAAAGGCGATCTAAGGCCACTATAATCACTGGCCCACCAGATTTGGTGAGTGTGGATCCTTTAGGGCAGAGGTCCCCAACCTGGGTGGTCCGCAGGACATTTCATGGGGGGCCGCAGCTTTAGCCTCACTTCTAAGCATCACTGACCATGTTTACACCGCGCTGGGACAGCTGCAGCAGCGGTCGCACGCATCATCGCTCTCCAGCCTCGCCCCCTCAATCCGTGCGGCCAATCACCCCCTTCCTCATGCAGCGGCGGCGACGATATGAATATCGGAGGCGCAGTCCCGCCTCCTGCATCAGTGGGGCCATGCTGTGTATCTTGGAGGCCTTATGCCACACCCCCTTCCTCAAGCGCGTATATCGGAGGTGCCAGTGACCCGCCGGCCAATCATCATTCCCCCCCCCTGAAAGTGCCAACCTCCAGTGCCACCCCCTCTATTATACTAGCCAATGAATGGCTACATTTATTGCATCACTGCGACGACTGTTGTGTCGCAGTGTAGTCAGAGCAGCGTCTGGGCGCCATTAGAGAAAGGAGGGTGACGCTGAGAGCCTGCACTTAGAGCTTACAGCGAGAGCCTGCACTGAGAGCCTGACAGCAAGTATGTAACATTCTCTCTCTCTCTCTCTCTCTCTCTCTCTCTCTCTCTCTCTCTCTCTCTCTCTCTCTCTCTCTCTCTCTCTCTCTCTCTCTCTCTCTCTCTCTCTCTCTCTCTCTCTCTCTCTCTCTCTCGTAACTGTACTTGCTATACTGGGCTAACTGTACTTGCTATACTGGGCTACCTGTACTTGCTATACTGGGCTAACTGTACTTGCTATACTGGGCTAACTATACTTGCTATACTGGGCTAACTGTACTTGCTATACTGGGCTAACTGTACTTGCTATACTGGGCTAACTGTACTTGCTACACTGGGCTAACTGTACTTGCTATACTGGGCTAACTGTACTTGCTATACTGTGGTAACTATACTTGCTATACTGTGGTAACTATACTTGCTATACTGGGCTAACTGTACTTGCTACACTGTGATAACTATACTTGCTATACTGGGCTAACTGCCGCCTCCGCTAGCCACGCCCCTCCAACCCCCAGCACCCCCCCGGGGTCCCCAGAGAAAATTTTGGTCGGTATAGTGGGCCCCGGGCTCAAAAAGGTTGGGGACCCCTGCTTTAGGGTGTTCCTGGTGGTGGTTACAGTCTATATACAGTGAATCTATGGTTGGAGCGCTGCTCTGGAGTACAGATAATGATGTATTAGACTCGGTCACCTTTTTCTCCTGTAAGTGTTGGTTCCTAAAAAAAGGACCTTCAGTATATCTGGCTCTGGAGTGCAATCATCATCCAACAACTCCCACGGAACTCTGTGCTGCTAAGACTTGCTTCACAAAACATATTTAGCCTTCCAAAATGCTAAACTATCATATGGAATCTTTAATAATGCATAAAATGCAATTCACAAATGTATTTATCTTTGGAAAATATAAATTATTTAGTAAGATAATTAAATGTATGTTAAAGAAAATTCACAGGTGCAGGAACATCCTCCTACTGCTAAAAATTACCTTTTTTTTAGATATCCCAAGGTTTACAAAGTAGATTGAATGTTTTGTTGTCTCTGCTCAGTAGCAGCCTATTACGTGTCCCTGAGTGAAAATACATGAACAATTGACCTTTTCCTATCCCTCCCTGCACTCAGAAGTTGTATTCTGCCAGGAAAACTGTTATGGTTGTAATTAGCTTACCAGTGAGATTTACTATGTTACCAACAATGTACCAACAAGACAGAAGCTGTCACATCCTTGCCTAAATGGAAAACGCACCCGACAGCGGGAGCGCAATGGCTGAGTGTGCATGGGTATAAGAGCTTGACTGCCCAGATTACCAGCGGGTATAAGGAGAGGATGGCAAGGGAGCCCATGCACCTCATGGGGCTGGAGGAAGCCATAGGTAAGTATAATGACACCCCTACTGACCATCTCAGGTTTTCTTTAAGACTTATCAGGTGCTATACATTGTTAATATTTATTTATACTTATTTATGCTTTAATCACTTGAGCCTCAGAGGTGTATAACCCCCGAGTGACCAGGCCATTTTTACAATTCGGCACTTCACAACTTTAACGGTTTATTGCGCGGACATACAACTTTGCAACCAAATGAATTTTACCTCCTCTTCCTTTTCTTCTCACAAATAGAGCTTTCTTTTGGTGGTATTTGATTCCTGCTGCTATTTTTTAAAAATTCTTATAATAAAAAAAGACTGATAATTTGTAAAAAAAAAAAATTATCCCCCCCCCCCCCAAATTGGCCCTAGACTAAGATACATACACTGCACATACATACATACATAGACATATGACTGTGGTAGGGATTAGATTGTGAGCCCCTCCGAGGGACAGTTAGTGACAAGACAATATACTTTGTACAACGCTGCGGAAAATTGCTGTGCTATATAAATGATACTTAGAAGCCGCTGGAGAAACTGCTCACACCACCCTAGGACAGTGCCAGGACCAAGATGGGCCAATTCAGCAAGACAGAAGAACAGAAGGATGTCCGCACGATGTCCTACAAATCAAGTTCCTTTATTATGGACGTATCCAAGCATGCTCGCACATCATAAAGCTGACATGTTTCGGACCGATGGGTCCTTACTCATAGCTAAAAAACAACCTTATATATCATCCTCCTGTGGAGGGGGTGGTTCCTGAAACCATAGACACTTCCCTTAACTTCCACATCCAGGAAGGGATATTCACAGTTCAAAAATAATTATCATTAATTGTTCCATACAGAAGAACACCTCTCTTTAATACTGTATGATATATGGTATACCTACAATCTGCCAAATTTAAGATATATAGAAAGAATAATAAAAAAGATAAAATAAGATACATGTCCTCTTTCTCCTTTCATGGTTTGGAAAGGGTTTTCCCAGCCCAGAGAGGTGGGGACTTGTCCAAACGTCTTACCAGTCGTGAAGCCCTATGGATTTTTATATTGGGCACGAGAATTCCCAAAGGTTTGAACTCCCGTTGGGATCTGGCATTGATAACCTAATGTAGAGGGGCTTTGCCTTGTTTTGCTGCTCTCATACTTTTTGTCAGTGTCTGACTTTATTTTTTTATTTATCGGTCCGAAACATGTCAGCTTTATGATGTGTGAGCATGCTTGGATATGTCCATAATAAAGGAACTTGATTTGTAGGACATTGTGCGAACATCCTTCTGTTCTTCATAAATGATCATTAGGGGGCGTGGCTTGCTCATGGAGTGAGGACGTGCTCTGTGTGAGCTCCCGCCGTAGAACCCTGTATATAGCATCTGAAGCACTCTTAAATCGCTACTCCTCACTATTCAAATGAGAGGCAAAGGAGATAAGAAGAAGAGGGAGCAGGGACAGGCAAATCCGGCCGTAGCAGGGCAGATCCAGCAATACATGAAGCCGGCCACGAGAACGGCTAGCGTACCCAGCCCGCCCAGGATGGCGCCCGCTGCAAAAGACGACAACATAACCCAGGCGACTGAATCCTCTCCGAAATCCATCTGCAGTAGCAAAGGTCAGTCCTCACCTGCACATTCCGATGCTGCAGAATCGTTTGTGGATGTCGACTTGCACGACTACATTAGGTCGCTGCCCACTAAGGACGATCTAGAGGCCTACATCAGCAGGCTTGAAGCCACATACAAAAGGGAGCTCTCCGATGTGAAACAGGAGATCAGGCAGATTGGGAACAGGGTTGAGGAATCAGAAAAACGTCTAGATAAACTAGGAAAAGCACAAGATGAACAAAAGGTCACAATAAATGAACACACTCAACAGATAAGGGACCTTTATATGCGCCTCGATGATCAGGAAAACCGACATCGTAGAAACATCAGAGTCAGGGGTATTCCCGAGGCTACCAAAACTGCAGACCTCATCCCTTCTCTCATTGGCATCTTCAACAAAATTCTGGGCAACAATACCGAGGAGCACATCGAGATTGATAGAGCTCACCGTACACTAGCTCCAGTCAGCACAAATTTGAACAGACCAAGCGATGTCATATGTCGTATTCATTATTACAGAATAAAAGAGAAGATAATGATGGCCGCAAGGAACATAGACACTATCGATTTTGATGGAACCAAAATAACAAATGCGCAGAGCAGTTCGGCCACTGCTAGAAGCACTTCGGGAGAAGCAGATCCTCTACCGGTGGGGATACCCCTTCAGTCTGCAGGTGCAGCATGAGGGCAAGACGGCTCTCCTCCAAACTCCTGACGATCTGCAAAAGTTTCGAGAGATTCTGGACCTACCCCAGGTAAAACTGAACGAATAGCCACTTTCAACCTCTTCACCGGACAAAGGTATACCACAAAGAGAAAGATGGGCAACTGCTGACAAGAGAGGCCACCATTAGCCCCGAAAAATGGCTAATTTATGTGATTTCTTTATTGCCATGACACGAGACTTTGTTGGGCCTCCCAGACGCACCCAGCGCCCAGCAGTTAAGGTACTATCTTTCCTTTTATTTTTTCCAGAAGTCTGTCCTGTTTATTGTTGCAGCTTAAAGTTATTAGTTTCTGTGTGTAGAGGAACGGGGATGTGAAAATCTTTCTCTGTGTGGGCAAGCATGTAGAAAAGAGGAACTCTGTTGCTTTGGGGCTAAGTGGATGGCAGCAGATGATTTGTATTTCACAGCGTGGCCGGGTGCGGAGCATGTTTCATGATAAAGTAGCCTCGTAATCACCATGTTTGCACCGTAGGGCACGGGGATTCTTAAAGTTGCCCGGATGGCTTGGCCCATATCGGGCGGATTTGCACATGCCATCATCCATGCCTGCCCCCTCAACAGCCATCCCAAGCTATTCAAGCATGGTTCTTTAGGACCCAGCCTCAGAGCTGGCATAGAGGATTTCCCGCGCCCACATCAACCACGCGACCGCGCGGGTTCCAAGTTGTGTCCCGTGTCTAAGTTATACGCAGCACTCATCTACGTATGCCACAAACACCCGGCCACAATACATACATATGGAACAGACTTTACGATGCAGAAGGAGTAACATCTCGAGACTGCCCATTAGCACTCAGACTGGAGTCAAACATTGCATACTTCCCAGTTTTGTCAGATCTTATGTGTGTTCATTGAGTTGCGCCTACTCATAAAGTGTTATAATGAGTAGTGAAAGTTTATATGTTACAGTAATAGATTGAATGTTTAAACTGTATGGCACTATTGCTCATGTCAGATCACCTGTATAGACTTATAAGGCGCTGATACACATAGCCTTATGCTCACAGCGACAGGAGGGTCATAATCGATCCTCTGGAAAAGAGAGCGGGTGCTGCCTCCCCCTACCCCTACCCCTACATCTCAGGTTACCAGCTTTTCCCTCCTCTGAAACTCCCCGCTCTGGAGTACAAAACAGAGGTGTCTCGGCGGGAGCTCGGATGACCCGTCTGATGGTTTCTTTTCGCTCCCATTGGGCCTCCTCTCCCTACCACATGGTGTTCTGGTCCCGACCAGACTATTCACAATTCTCATTGTGTTTTACGAGGTTTGTAGTCCTCGTATTTTTGTTTATACACTACAATTCAGTTTTGATTAACCCCTCCCCCACCATTAACTTACTCATGCACCACCAATTCCACTCCTTTCATCTTAGCAGGCTCGCCCAGTATGTTATAATGTTGCCCAACGCCTAATATAGCACTCTCACGCTACCAGGTCTGAATGTGTTTAAGACTATTGCTCTCTCTGAAATAATCAACCCATGGCGGCTACTGTAAAAAGAGATGGCGATTGTAGTTGTGCCTCCTACAACGTCAAAGGTTTTAACAATCCAGGCAAGAGATCCCAGATTCTTTATCACCTCCATAAAAAGAGAATTAAAATAGCTCTCATACAGGAGACCCACTTCCGCAGCGACGCTATCCCCAAGATTAAACACCAATACTACAACAAATGGTTTCACAGCACCTTCCCCGCCTCCAAATCCAAGGGGGCATCCATAGGATTGCATAAATCCTTCCCAATGACTGATATAATACCTTTGATGGATGCTCAAGGAAGATACGTCTTCATCAAAGGGAAACTCTACGGAAAGCCCATCACAATTGCGTCTTTATACCTTCCTAACACCAATCAGGGTCAGCGCCTGCTTCGATACCTGAATAAGCTGGGGGAATTTGCAGAGGGGCCAATAATTATTGGGGCAGATATCAACATGTTCTTGAATCCTAAAATGGACTCCTCCAGAGAGTTAGACCACACCTCTCACAATATTAAAACACAAATAAAAAAGAAATTGATAGACATGCAATTAGTGGACAGCTGGAGGGTGTTCCACCCAGATCTGAGGGAGTACACTTTCCATTCCGCCCTGCACAATTCTTTCAGTCGGATCGACTATATTTTTACATCTCATAGTCTGTTAGAGAAAACTCTTATAGCGGACATTGGTTTAAAAATATGGTCAGACCATTCTCCGGTCTATTGTTATATCAATCTTTCTCAAGACAAAAGAGGGGAGTTCCAATGGAAATTAAACAACAACCTACTGAAAGATCCTACCTGTCTAGAGGATATAAAAAAAGCCATTGTTAACTTTCAGAGTGATCATAAGAATGATTCCACAGTCCCTTCCATGAAATGGGAGGCATTGAAGTGTGTCCTTAGAGGGATCTTTATCTCACATGGGACGAGACTAAAAAAAGAAAAAAACTTCCGCATTGCATCCCTGATATCCCAAATTGCAGATCTAGAAAACAAACAGAAGTCGGGACGGGACTCCCCACACAACATTAACCTCCAGCTGTCAAATACAAGGCAACAACTTTTGACTCTACTAGATGAACAGACACTAAGAGCTAGGGAAAAGGCCCAGGGGACTTTCTATGAGAAAGCCGACAAATGTGGTACGTTACTGGCATCCTACTTGCACCCTAGAAGTTCCTCCAACTACATCCCCCACATCAAGCCATCTAATTCAGACGTTCTTAAATATAAATCTTCAGATATTGCAAAGGAATTCCAAAATTACTACTCTAGTCTATACAATATTAAAGGGAAATTCCATGATCTACACCCTGATGCTTTAGCGAATAAAATTAAAGACTATATAGCACAAACCAAATTAAAGGAACTAGACGGGGAGACAGTAAAGAAATTGGAACTAGATTTCTCAGAAGACGAGATCTCTTCAGGAATACAAACCCTTAAAAACAATAAAAGTCCTGGCCCGGATGGCTTCTCGGGTGCTTTCTATAAAAAAATCTCTACTGACTTGTCTCCTATCCTTTGTAAGGCTTTTAATTCCATCAGCGACAACAACCCCTTCCCTAAGCAGGCCCTTCAGGCACATATAGTTGTCATCCCGAAACCGGGCAAGGATTCAACTCATTGTAACTTCCGCCCGATCGCTTTGATTAATCTAGACATTAAATTATATTCTAAACTAATTGCTGAACGAATTAAACTCCTGATACCTTCCATCATACACACTGACCAGGCAGGGTTCACACAATGCAGGGAAGCCAGGGACAATACCCTAAAGACCATCTCACTAATACATAAGGCCAAGAAAGAAGGAACGCAAATGTGCATGTTGTCTGTTGATGCTGAGAAGGCGTTTGACAGGATCCACTGGGGCTTTCTTAGAGAAACTTTATCCCAAATTGGGTTGGGCCAAAACCTTTTACAAAAGATCATGGGGTTATACAATAATCCTTCTGCGAGGGTGAGGGTTAATGGGATCCTGTCAGACGCCTTCTCCATCAGAAACGGGACGAGACAGGGTTGCCCCCTGTCCCCAATGCTCTATATATTATGCATGGAACACTTTGCAGAAGCACTAAGAAACAACCCCAACATCAGGGGAATGAACTCTGGTGATCAGCAATCAAAAATCGCGCTATATGCAGATGACCTGCTGTTATATATCACAGAACCTCATATCACAATACCAAATTTCCTACATGAGGCAGATTTGTTTGGTAGCTTAAGCAACTTTAAGATTAATCTATCGAAATCAGAGATTCTCAATATTTCGATCCCTTCCTCAAAGGTGGAACAATTAAAATCCTCCTTCTCATTTAAATGGTCTCCTGGTTACTTAAAATATCTCGGTGTCAACATACCCTCAGATTTATCTACAATATATCGCCTCAACTACATTCCCCTACTCACTAAAATCATCTCAGACCTCAACAAATGGACAAAACTCAAAATCTCATGGCTGGGTAAAGCTAATGTCCTGAAAATGGACATCTTACCTAGGCTCCTATATGTCTTCCAGGCAATCCCAGTCAATGTCCCTAAGGAGTTCTTCTCTAAGCTAAGGGGTGCGACTATATCCTTTTTGTGGGGGTATAAAAAGTCTAGATGCAACCTCAACATGCTGATTAGACCAAAAAGCGAGAGAGGCCTGGGCGTGCCCTGCTTTAAGAGATACCATGTGGCTGCCCAATTGATTTTAATACTTGATCTTTTTCATAGCTGCTCACAAAAACAATGGGTGTCTCTGGTCTCTTCCGAATCCCCGGTAGATCCTAAAGCCCTCCTGTGGACACAAAAATCACTTAGGCCTGTGAGTACCTCTCTTCCATTTTGGATCAAAGAATTACTCGTCAGTTGGGATAAAGCGCGACCCCTGTATAATCTTTCTAACATACCTAGCCCGTTGTCTAGCATCCTGGATAACCCTCAATTTAACATATACATGCACACTCCTGCATTCTGTGGAAGGGATAGGTCAAATTGGCCCTAAATTAGACATTATATCTCCCAGGGAACCCTCACGTCACCTGAATCCTGGGCTACTGACAAGGAAACTTGGCCCGCCCTGCGGTGGTTTGAGATATTGCAATTTCAGGGCTTCTACCGAGACCTAGCTAAGTCGGGGAATATTCATAGGAACCTAACCTTCTTTGAGAGCCTATGCTCCCTTCAAGACAGACCGGAACATATGCTATCACAGGTCTATTCGGCACTGATTGGGTCGGCCAGGGAAACTAATTTAGAACGTATCCAAAGTAAATGGCATAGAGATCTGGGGTCAACCTTAGAGGATGAAGATTGGGAAAAATCATTTATTTTCTCGCACAAGTCTTCTCCCTCTATATTAGCCCAGGAAAGAAATTACAAGATTTTCTCTAGATGGTACAGAGACCCCCTGTCCATCTGTAGATACAACCCGCTAGCCTCTGACATGTGCTGGCGTTGCAATGTACAAACCGGATCATATTTTCACATGTGGTGGTCCTGTGGTGTTATCCAATCCTTCTGGAAACAGGTTTTCCAACTACACTCTTTGCTATACCTCTCATCCATCCCATTCACCCCGGAAATAGCCCTATTATCAGTCCTTCCGGGCTCGATCAAATCTGCCAAAAAGTCAATCTTTAGATTCATTTTAATATGCGCCAGATTGCTGATCGCCAGAAACTGGAAGTCCGCAAGATGCCCTTCTGCTATTGATCTTGTACAAGAAATTAACCATATCATGAGGATGGACGAATTACTACTATCTGCGCAGGGCAAACAGGAGGTTTGGTCACATAGATGGGCAGTCTGGATTGACTTCAGAGGCACTGAGCAAGCTAATGATTTCTGTAACAATAAGTGAAAATATGTACAGACCTTGTAGGTATTCTGGTATTATCAAAAGTAACGCTTAACTGTTAGTTTGGAAGGAGTCCCGTGTGGTGCAGTTCAGTTTTCCCCTCCCTTCCTCACCCCCCCCCTCCCCCTCGCCCCCTGTATCTACCCAATCCTTTGCCCAACCTCTAACCTTCCCCTTCCCTTCTGTCCCCCACTGTAGTCTCTTCCCTTCCCCCCCCTCCCACCTTACTATTCAGAAATGAAAACCTGAGTGCATCAGGATATTCAGTGGAAGTTCAATGTTATGGAAATAATCCGTGCTTGTATTCAGTTGACAGTGTTTTGTGATACCTGTTACTGTGAATTAAGCTGCTAACTTTGTCCTTATGCCATTGATTTGTACTATCCTGTTGTTCTCTTGAATAAAAATACTTTTTAAAAATAAATAAATGATCATTAGTTAAACAAATAAAATAAGCAGCCTGCCAGCTCCAATCGTTGGCTGGCAGGCTGATGACTGCGATCTGCCGTGCACACTGACGGGAGCGAGCGCTAGTGCGAGCTCCCATCAAATCACGTTTCTCGCAAGATGACGCATATATGCGTCGCTGAGGAACAAGAGCACTGTTGACCCACCGCCAATCTGGGTTAGGCGGGCCACAGCTGGTTAATTTGCCAATGAGATAATAAAAACACCTTGTATGTCTTGCCACTGCCCTTATTTTATTTGTGATCTGAACATACATTCTGCTTTCACGCCAATTTCTCTTGTGTACTTAGAGAAGACATCTGTTTAACACTTTCGTTACTGATGTCTCTGCCCCCTTAATGTTTTGATGTTTTTCATTCTGTGATCACTGTGATTGTCTCACAGTGATCACAGGGGTGACCAGCGTATGGAACTCATCTGTCACTAGGACAGCTGAGTGAGCGGGCAGCAGAGCAAGGGGGAGTAATGAGAACAGCATAAGTGCGCGGCTGCAGGTGACTGAAATCTATGCCTTAGCAGGGATAACAGGCCCTAAAAGGGGTGTAGATTTCAATCACTTAGGTCCGGAAGCAGTTAATGTAGATTCAAGTGGAACATACCTGAAATCACACGCTACACATAGGTCAGCTCCTCCTCCAACTGCTTTTCCTTCAACTAGTGCAACACTAATGAGAGGCAATCTAAAAAAAAAATTGGAAATTGATGCTGAAGTAAACTTGCAAATGCTATATAATGATTATTAATTTAACCACTTCACCAGGGGCGTACCTAGAAATCCCCGGGCCCCCTGCAGAAAACATAATCCGCCCCCCCCCCCCCCCCCAGGGCCCGCTCAGGGACTTTTGGGGGGCAGGAGGGGTAGCAGCATAAGAGGAGAGTGTGGCAGATTGGTGGGGAGGGGGGAAATTCCCCCCCCCCCTCCCTCAACTGGGCTCTCTTCTCAGCGCTGACCCTCCTGCATTCATTGGTGGCAGCAGGCAGGCAGCAGCAGCGGTGGCGGCAGGATGACTCATTACTTCCTTCTCGCTGGAGGATTTCCGTTCTCTAAGTGCTTCATGCAACTTCCTGTGTAAACAGGAAGTTGCACTTCGAGAACGGAAGTCCTCCAGCGTGAAGGTGGTAATGAGCCATCCTGCCGCCACCGCTGCTGCTGCTGCCTGCCCGCTGCCACCAATGAAGGAGGGGGAGCGCTGAGAGGAGAGCCCAGGTGAGGGAGCCCACCGATCTGCCACACTCTCCTCTTATGCTACGACCCCTCCTGCCCCCCAAAAGTCCCCGAGCGGGCCCTAGGCAGGGGTCGCATCCCCTATTGTTACGCCAGTGCACTTCACCCCAAGGGTTTTTACCCTAACGGACCAGAGCAATTTTCACCTGTCAACGCTCTTCCCTTTCATTTGCCAATAACTTTTTCAATACTTACTACACTGAAATGATGTATACCTTGTTTTTTTCCCCACAAATTAGGCTTTTTGGGGGTGATATTTGTTTTCAGTAATTACTTTACTTTCTATGCATTTTAAAGGGAAAAACAAGGAAAAAATACACAATTTCTCCAATTCCACCCCCTATAGTTTTAAAATAAATAATGCTACCATACATAAAACCCATCCGTTTTATCTGTCTATTTGTCCTGGTTATCACAAGGTTTGAATTATGTCCCTAGTACAAATTATAGTGACAATATATTATTTGGAAATAAAGGTGTATTTTTTCTATGTTGTGGTTTTTCTTTTCTCATTGCACACTGCCAATGATTACAAGCCCTTATTAGCAAAATAACAGGAATACACCCTCATGGCATACATATTTAAAAAAAAAACTAAAGGCCCTAAAGTAACTATTTATGCATTCTGTTTTCAATTCTGTCACTTTTGGGTTTTCTTACAAGTGTTTTATTTTGGTACAAAATATATGAAAATAACAATCTTATTGCTTTTCATTCAGTTTGCAGCTAAAAATATTTCAAATGTCATAGGCCTCAGGTCTCAAACACCCCTAATTCTATTCTTTTGCTTGTCACAATTAAAATGATACCCTATATGGATAATCAGATAGCTTCTTGGCCACGCAATACACTGTTAACCATAAGCAGCACCGATTGATTTTTCAAAAGAAATAGTCATTCTTTCTTATAAAAGCCCATGGAGCATCTGAACAGTCAAGAAAAGCCATAAATGTCATCATTCTGAAAACTAGAGACCCAGGCCTACTCAAATATACATATTTTGTAACATTTGTACTTATGCCGCTTTGCTGCAATTGTACCATAACTTTGAAAGTTGTATTTTTTTTACAGTTTTTTTTTCACATTGGCACAAAAATAACAATAAATTACATAGGCTTCATCTCTCAAACACCCCAAATTCTATTCTCTCGCTTGTCACAGCTAAAATCATAACCTATATACATAAATAGTTAGGTTTTTGGGCACATGGCAGACTGTAAACTACCAGTAGCACTAAAGGCCCTTTTTTCACCAAATGGAACAATGTCATTCTTCTTATCAAAGGCCCTGGAGTGACAGAACATTTGATACATGTCAATAATGTTACCATTCTGAAAACTAGAATGGGATCATCCCACGGGAGCGTTCTGTGCATGCGCAGTACAATATTTTCTCCTACTGCGCAAGCACAAGATACTCCCAGGGGTGGGAGCATGATCAAGGACGCCGTGCAGGTCAAGTCGCCGGCGAGTGGCTCTGTCACCGGAATCGAAACTAAGCCACTGCAGGGACCAGAGGATTGTTCCAGGATGTCGCAGGTACAGGTATGTTTGTGTGCGTTTTGCCACAGACGTCAAAAAACGCTTTAGCACATGCACGCTCTCGCACGTGCTCTTTATATCAGGGAAGACACTTGTAGGGCGTTTGCCCCTGCGATTCCTGAGTCTCTGTCGGCTTTTGCGTTAATGTTTAACGCAATGCGAACGTTTACGCATTTCTTTGTTTGCGGCATCATGTACTGTATACAAATGTGTGCATTGTGCAGAAAAAAGCAGAAAGCTGTGCAATTTAGAAAAGCGTGCAAGTTAAGGTTCGCTTTAGGCAGGAAACACACTAGACTTGCAGGGCTATTTCCCCCTGCGATTCTGGGGTCTTTGCAGGCTTTTTCGTTTGTGTTTAATGTAAAGGTTTTTCTGTAAACATATCCGCATTTCTGCGTTTGCGGCGGCATGTACTGTATACGAACATGTGCGTCTTGTGGGAAAAAAAAATCAGAAAGCTGTGTGATTTAAAAACACACAGAAGTTAAGGTTCCCTTTAGGTAGGGAACAAACTAGACGTGCGCATTTTGACATGGACGGCAAATTTCTTCTTATCAAAGTCAATAGCCTTGTGCGGGAAACGTGTCGCAACTGTTTATTCACGTTTGGCGTTTTTCCATGCATTGTTATATTGCACAACTTTCTGCTTTTTTCCACATGACGTGCACATTCGCATAATGTCCATGCCGTCAGAAATGTGGAAACGTTCCCAGAAAAACGTACACATTAAACATGAATGCAAAAGCTCAAACACAAAAGCCGACGGAGACCCGGGAATCACGGGAAAACGGCCCTGCAAGTGTGTACCCTGCCTTAAATAACTGGTGCGAGGTGCCGCCTCCTGCCCCTAGCAACCTATCTGTCCCTCGCCGCAGTTCTGCCTCCGTTGCAGATGCCGACCTCGTCAGGTCGGTATCCTTTGCGCCTGCGCAAGCGCTTGGCTACGAGCACTTAGCCATGACGATCGTGATCACGCTCATGTGCCCTGGAGCATATTGCGCAGGCACAGGTGAGCAATCGCAAGCAGCATGGCCACGCGCTCGCACAGGCACAGAAGATGCCGACCTGGCAAGGTCGGCATCTGCATCGGAGGGGATCCCAGGATGCTAGAGCTAAGGCAAGGGACAGATAGGCTGCCAGGGGCTGAAAGAAGCCCCAGGTTGTCACTTTTAAAGTGCACTTTAGTTTGACCGTGCTCAAGCGTTTTAAACACTGGCTGGACGTTTTAAAGCATCCATTAACAGGAACCAATTGGACGTTTTAACCACTTGCCGACCGCACACTCATACCGTGTGGCGGCAAAGTGGTAGCTGGAGGACCAGCGACGCAGATCTGAGTCGCCAGGTGCCTCCCTAATTAATCAGGAAAGGCCGCTCGCGCGAGCGGCCGTTTCCTGTCAGATCACGGAGCGGGTCTCCGTGAATAGCTTGCGAGCCGCTGATTGCGGCTCGCAGACTAAATGTAAACGTAGGAGACATATGTCTCCTTTGTTTACATTCTACGGCGCTGCTGCGCAGCAGCGCCGTAAGGCAGATCGGCGATCCCCGGCCAATCAGCGGCCGGGGATCGCCGCCATGTGACAGGGGACGTCCTGTCACTGGCTGCACAGGACGGATAGCGTCCTGTGCAGCCCGGATCATCGGGGATGACAGGTAGGAGAGGGAGGGGGGGAATTTCGCTGCGGAGGGGGCTTTGAGGTGCCCCCCCGCAAACCTCAGGCAGGCAGGAGCGATCAGACCGCCCCTGCACATCATCCCCATAGGGGGGAGAAAAGGGGGGCGATCTGGTCGCTCTGCCTGCACCCTGATCTGTGCTGGGGGCTGCAGAGCCCACCCAGCACAGATCACTAAAAACAGCGCTGGTCCTTAAGGGGGGGTAAAGGGTGGGTCATCAAGTGGTTAATACTACTGGTGGTCCTGAAGTGGTTTATCAATCATTTCTTTCATATACTAACATGCAGGATGACATCACATTTATTGCTTTATTTACTGTAAACAAATAGAAACATAGTAAGGTCATTGAACACACTATTCCTCTCATTTTTCACAGTTTTAGGCTAGGTTCACAGTGGGAGTTTCCGTTGCACTTACTGTAACAGCGGGAATACAATGGAATGGGAAAGCGCTGCAAACATTATCTGCACATTACATTGCATACAGTGAAGCACAGTCAATTAAAAGCATGCTTCACTGTTACTGTTAACCCGCGTGTTTTGCAATAATGCACTGCTTGAACACACAGCACTGGATGTAAGGAGGAAATGATAAGGTTTAACCAGTTCACCACTGAGTGGTTTATCCCATTATGGTTGTTGAACATCAAGGCAGTCCGGGCACCATCACTTTAAATTACTTTTAATTCCTCTTCATGCCAGATACAAGTACAATGACATTAATCAAACATGGAAAAATCAATCCTGCATGAGTAGTATGGCGAGGTGTGCAGAGATCGGGTGACCAGGGGAGTAAGAGGACGGCACAAGGACACACGCACGTGAGCAAGCGCGGTCTGGCGTGAAACGGCTGTTGTGCCGTCCTCTTACTCTCCTGGTCACCCGATCTCTGCACACCTCGCCACACTACTCATGCAGGTTTGATTTTTCCATGTTTGATTAATGTCATTGTACTTGTATCTGGCATGAAGAGGAATTAAAAGCAATTTAAAGTGATGGTGCCCGGACTGCCTTGATGTTCAACAATTTTGATAGTAGTTTTCTGCATTCATATTCCGGCAGCACGTTCTTTAGCTTAATATCTATGCCACTTGACAATAGATGCCGGGGTGACGACTTTACCTTTATGACAGCAAAAGCAGGTACCCTCAAGAAGTTCAAATAAGATACTGAAGTGCTGAGTGTTTGTTTTCCCTTATAGCGTGCTTATCCCATTACGGACCAGAGCGATTTTCACATTTCAGCACTCCTCCCTTTCATTCGTCAATAACTTTATCACTACTTATCACAATTAAATGATCTATATCTTGTTTTTTTCACCACCAGTTATGCTTTCTTTGGGTTATTTATATATTTATATAAATATATAATTTATTTATATATTATTATTAATTAATTTATTTTAAATACATTTTAATCAGAATAGTAAGAATTTTTTTTATTATTTCTGTTGTCGACCATTATAGTTTCAAAATAAAATGTGCTTCTGTGGATAAGACTCACATATTTTATGTGCTTATTTGTCCCAGTTATTGCAACATTTAAAATATGTCCCTAGTACAATGTATGGAGACAATATTTTATTTGGAAATAAAGGTGTAATTTTTCTATTTGCATCCCTCACTAATTACAAACCTTATTTGCAAAAATTACAGTAATATACTCTCATGACATACATATTAAAAAAAAGTTGAGTCCCTAAAGTAACCATGTATGTATTTTTTTAAAATGTCACTTTTTTTGTGTGTTTTTTTTATAAAAAGTGTTTTATTTTGTTAACTATGGGAGAGGAGGTAAGGGGTTAATTAACCACTTCTCTACCACATGTTTTTCCCTTTCTGTACTAGAGAAATGTTCACATCATGCTCCTCCCATTCATTGACCAATAACTTTATTGATACTGACAGTGAAATGATCTATATATTATTATTCCAGGACAAACTAGGCTTTCTTTTGGCAGTAAGTATAATAATTATTTTATTTTATATGCATTTTGCAGGGAAGAAGAAGAAAAAAAATGGAAAAAAAAATCATTATTTCTAAGTTTTCAGTCATTATAGTTTTAAAATAAAACGTGCTATGATAAATAAAACCCACACGTTATATTTGCCAGTTTGTCCAAGTTATTACAACATTTACCATATTTTTCGGACTATAAGACACACTTTTTCTCCCCCAAAAGTGGGGCAAAAAAGTCACTGCATCTTATAGTCCGAATACAGGAAGTCCCTGACTTAAGAATGCCGCCGATACCAACCGCCGCAATGTCAGAGACTCCCTGTGTCTTGTCTCCGCCTGCCCCTCCTCTGTAATTAGTGGTAGCATGTTGCACGTATAATCTGATTTCACTAGCTGAGTAGTTAGCAGCAGCCATAAAGCCGATCGGCCCCACAGTGTAATTAGGGGCATCCTTATACTCTGATCACCCCACTGCTGTGTAATTGGGGGCATCTAAATAATCTAATTGCCTCCCGCAGTGTAACTAGTGGGATCAGTATATTTGATCGCACCCAGCAGTGTAATTATCAGCTGTGTTTAACCTGATGCTCCCCCCCTCCCCCCCGCACTGTAATTAACAGTCGTGTATAACCCAATCGCCCCCCCCCTCCCTACCCCGCAGTGTAATTAGCAACCATTCATAACCTGATCCTGGAAATCCGCGCTGTTCAGAGACCTCTCTTCTCCACCAATCTTCCCCCTTGTGCCGGCTGCCTGTAATGATGCGATCAGGAAAAGCCATCACAAGGGGGAAAAATGACGGATGGGAGAGGTCTCTGAACTGCATAGACTTCCAGCATCAGGTTATGAATGGCTGCTAATTACACTGCGGGGGGGGGGGGGGGTGATTGGGTTCTAGTCAGCTGCTAATTACACTGGGGGCGTGATCGGGATATACATAGCTGCTAGTTACATGGGGGGGGGGGACAAGCTGAGGATAGGGGGACAAGCATAGCACACAGGGAGACAAACTGAGGACACAGGGGCACAAACAGATGACACAGGGAGACAAACTGAGGAGACAGAGGGACAAGCATAACACACGGGGACAAGTTGAGGACACAGGGGCACAAGCTGAGGACACAGGGGCACAAGCTGAGGACACAGAGGGACAAGCATAACACACAGGGGGACAAGCTGGGGACACGGGCACAAGCTGAGGACACAGGGAGACAAGCTGAAGACACAAAGGGGCAAGCATAACACACAGGGGGACAAGCTGAGGAAACGGGCACAAACAGAGGACATAGGGAGACAAACTGAGGACACAGAGGGACAAGCATAACACAGGAGGACAAGCTAAGGACAAAGGAGCACAAACAGAGGACACAGGGAGACAAGCTAAGGACACAGGGGCACAAACAGAGGACACAGGGAGACAAACTGAGGACACAGGGGCACAAACAGAGGACACAAGGAGACAAGCTAAGGACACAGGGGCACAAACAGAGGACACAGGGAGACAAGCTGAGGACAAGCAGAGGACGCATTGAGACAAGCTGAGAACACAGAGAGACAAGGTGCAGACACAGGGGGACAAGCAGAGGACGCATTGAGACAAGCTGAGAACACAGAGAGACAAGCTGCGGACACAGGGGGACAAGCTGAGGACAAAGGGGCACAAACAGAGGACAAGGGGGCACAAACAGAGGACACATGGGGCAGAAACAGAGGACAAGCAGAGGACACAGAGAGACAAGCTGAGGACACGGGGGCAAGCCGAGGACACGGGGACAAACAGAGAACACAGGAAGACAAACTGGGGACAGATGTGGGACACAAGAAGTACAAGAGGGCTATACTAATTGGGGTGTAAAAATCCACAAGACGCCCCTGGACCATGGACGCACCAGGTTTAGTGTATTTTTTCCCCTGGTTTTGCCCTCTAAACCTAGGTGCGTCTTATGGTCTGGAGTGTCTTATAGTCCGAAAAATACGGTAAATTGTGTCCCTAGTACAATGTATGGCGATAATATTTTATTTGGGAAACAAAAGGTGTATTTTTTCAGTTTAGTGGGGGGTTTTTATACTATAATAATAGTTACATGCCTTTATATAAAAATAAGTAAGTAATATACCCTCATAACATACATATTAAAAAAGTCCCTATAGTATTTATTTATGTTGTTTTTTGTTTTTTTTTAATGATGTATTTTTAAAAAACATTTTTTTACAAGTGTTTTATTTTGGTAACTATGGGGTAGGGGTGGAAGGGGTTACAAATATATTTCATTTTTCTATGTAAATGTGTATAATTGTGTATTTGGATGTAGTTTACTTTTTGGCCACAAGATAGCACTTCACAAAGTTCCAGATTATTGTGTAAACAGTAGAAGAGAAGCAGTGCGTGCATCTGTTTACTTTCGGTTGCTGAATGAACACTGCATCTCACTGACGTAGCTTTCATTCATCACAGGCATGGCAATAGGGGTTGGGAAAAACTGTTTCCGTTCCCGATTATGGAAGGAAGGCATAGCGGCTAAAGTGAACGGGAGCAACACAACGATTGCGAGCGGTGGCGGTCAGTAAACATTTTTTTTTTATTGTAATGTATGTAGGTGTAAATTTACTGTTTGGCCACTAGATATCTGCCCACTTTTATTCCTCCCATGTAATGAACAGTACACAGAGGAAGTAATGTGTGTATGTGTTACTTTCACTTTTGTCGATGACCACGGGCATTTCATTGATGCTGATGATTATTGATCACAGGTACTTAGATTGGTGAATGGGAACTGTGTTCCCATACACTGATCTCTGTATTAACAGGCGGCGACATGATCACATGCGGGAGCGTGCGCAGCGGCGATCGCGGTGAGATACATATATCTATGCCCCTGGAGCTAAGATGACGTCTCCAGGGGCGTAGATATACTGTCTAAAATACATTAAGTGTTTAAAACTACACTTTTTTTTCCTTGTGCAAAGGAAACCTTATAGCAACCTTGGGGCTGCCATTTTTTTTCTCAGCAGGTGCTACCTCTCCCGTAGAGCCGCAGCCATTGCAATGTACGACAATGGAAGTGGTGTACATATTATGATTCCAGTCCTGCTGCTGCATACACTGTAATTGTACTGTGAAGCAGAAGAAACGACAGCTCCAGGGTAGAGACTACCATTATGCTTTTGTGCCCTGCACAGTGTAATAAAGTGCACCTTTAAAATTACCCTTGCACTTTTCTAACATATAGCGAAGTAAACTTATATTTGTGAAACATTGCCTTTATTTTGCCTGCACCTGCCACCTTCAATAATTAACCTATTAAATCGGATTAGTCCTGTGCAAAGGTCCAGTTCAGTCCAGGAGAGCTCATGTCTATTGTACAGCAAAAATATTTCAGCATCTCTGTTCCTGGCTTTGACTCCATCGAATGAGTTAGTAATATACTAGGTTTCTGAATTCTGTTTAGTTCTCCATTCCTTGACAAAGGGGACTTGAAGTGCAGCATACTTGACTATTATTTATATTGGTGTGCTGACTGCATTCTACTACTTACTGATTGCCACAAAGTGATGTGATTCCAGATCCAGCAGTTGCAGCCTGGAAGTCCTAAGCATTCTCTGACATCATCACACGCATACGATATGGGATTCAGCAGAACATGGGCACCACATTATAGGAAGGTCATTGATGTTATAGAACAAGTACAAAGACACACAAACTAAATGAATCAGAGCGATGGACAGTCTAACTTACCAAGAGAGGTTGGAAAACTGGGCTTATTTAGCTTGGAATAAAGACTACTGAGAGGGGGCCTAATTAATATGTATAACAACAACAACAACAACAAATAACATTTGTAAAGCGCTTTTCTCCCATGGGACTCAAAGCGCATAAGCATGGCTCCGACCATCGTGGTACAGAGGAAGAATTTTAGAAGTCTAGAAATGCCAGGCTAAACAGGTGGCTTTTCAGTCTGGATTTGAATAGCTCTAGGGATGGTGCTGTCTTTACTGGGTGTGGCAGGGAGTTCCAAAGAGTAGGAGCAGCATGACAGAAGGCTCTATCTCCAGATTTTTTGAGGTGGACTCTGGGAGTGACCAAGTTTATAGAACTTGCTGATCTGAGGTTGTGAGAGGTGTGGTGCAGCTTCAGCAGGTCCTTCATGTATCCAGGGCCCAGATTGTGCAGGGATTTGAATGTCAGCAGTCCAATCTTGAAGAGTATTCTCCATTCTACTGGTAGCCAGTGCAGTGAGCGAAGGATCGGTGTAATGTGACAGTGGCGCGGCTGGTTTGTTAGCAATCTGGCAGCAGCATTCTGCACTAATTGCAGGCGACGCAGGTCCTTTTTGGGGAGGCCAGCATAAAGGGCATTGCAGTAGTCCAGCTGTGATGTGATGAAGGCGTGGACTAGGGTTGGAAGATCCTCTGGGGGAATCAGATGTTTAATCTTTGCAATGTTCTTCAGATGAAAGTAGGAAGATTTAACTACAGATGAAATTTGGTTTCTGAAACTCAATTCCCCATTGATTAGTACGCCAAGGCTGCGCACAAGGTTGGAGCTGTTTATGTCTGAATTCCCAATCCTGATTGGTGTTGCTTTAGGATAGAGCTGTTTTGATGGCGAGTGCTGGCTTTGGACAAACAGGATAGATACATCAAAGGGCAAACGAAAACTTTGTAAATTAGCTTTTTATCTCTAGATCTATACAAAGGACAAGAAGAAAGTATCTACTCATTGAAGAACATTGGACCACCTATGTAGAGGTTTTGCCACCTGTGTGGAAAGGGGCTCTTTACAGTGAGTGGTTACATTTAATAATGGTTTGGTTGCTTCCTTAACTTTAATCTACAGCTATAACCACTATGATGGTTGAACTTGATGGACACTTATCTTTTTCCAACCTTGATGATTATGTAGCTATGGAGGGAAGCTAAAAAGGTGGTTCCCATACAGACACATTTGCTTGGCTCTCTGCCAAGCAGTATGTCCTATAGTATGGAGAGAAGAGGTAGGAGCATGAACAGGAGGCACACTACTGACAGCTGTTTCTGTAACCTTTAGTATCAATAGACCGAACAAGATCCAAACTAGTAACATGGTGGTGGAGCAGACATTGCACCAGTGCACACAATAGACTGTTACCAGAAAAAGGCCATGAGAAATTGTTTTAGGTGACAAAATGCTACTGTGTATGTAGTTTTGAGGAAAAGATGGAAAAAAACATGGAAAAAGAATCTCCCGATTTATGTATTGATGACCGTGTCAGATTGCAGATTCATATGTATGGTATCAGCAGACAACCCTGCCCACCATATCTCAAGAATGAAATCTTGTCCAATGGCTACTGTTCTTCCTAAGAGATGTGATACCTGTTGCAGTCTCCCTTTATAAATATATTACTATGTCTATGAGTACTCATCCAGTACCTCTTCACTAAGGCTAGGTTCTCACTGTAGCCAGACCTCCAAAGGCCAAAGGGACTGGACAAAGTAGTGTCCGCTCTGGTGATCTGTTGTAGTCCGGTTGGAGCTCGAAGGAGTTGTATTTCAACCATCTATATATAAGCTTTATGGGAAACACATTGGTTCTCTAGGAAAAGTCACAGTGTGCGTAACGCAATGGATCCAACAGATCTTTTGCAGACTGACAAGTGTAAATGGATCCTATATATAAAATACGACCTGTCGACTGTTAGGTTTCCCATGCTGCAAAATGGATAAAAAATTAACCGTTTTCCACTATAATGGGAACACAGCCTTATGGTGATTACTTTCTTAATATATATATAATATATATAAAATAACTCTACTATTAATCACCATAATGTTACTATGGCACAAAATGAACAATACCTTTGTAGTCTTGCAGTAATGTTTTGCATAAACATGCACACATTTATCCCATCCTGTGGAGACAAAAGAGAAAAACACAGCTGTCACCTAAACAGGGAAACTTGCTTAAAAAAAATTATAAATTGATTTGTAAGTATCGATTTGCCTTAATTATTAATACAATGGCTTCTTATTGACGAGGCACATCTGTTTACTCTAATTATTTATGTTTTCTTGCTTCTATGATTTTCCAAACTCTTTATTAAGTCTAAGGTTGAAGGTTCTCCTTATTTTCTTTTATCTTTTGCACACATCAGCAGCATAGGTTAAGCTTTGTCCCAATGAAGAAACTCAAGTTTTAACAAAAAGTTCATGGCGCTGGGAACCAATTTGCATCAAAGTTTGCATTTTTCTTTTTCTTTTTTTTTTCTCTCTCCACCTTCAATTCTTCTCCCTCATCCCCTATGTGATTGATCCTTTGGTAACAGAGTCCACATTGATAAACCCCTTAGTGACCAAGCTCTTATGATAGACTCCTTAGTGAAACAACCACTGTGACAGATTGGGCCTGATTCACAAAGCGGTGCAAAGTGTTTGCACGCCTGTGAAAAGCCCCTTATCACGCCTAAACTTAGTTTAGGCGTGATAAAATGAAACTCGCGCGCAATTCCCGCGCGTAAAGCTTTGCGCGCTCAATCGCGCGGCGCACGGTGCAGTGCGCGTGATGTGCCCATTAAACCCTATGGGTGCTGCTCGCGGAATTACGCGATTGCGCGCGTAAAACTTTGCGCGCGGGACTTTGCGCGCGATAAAGAGCACAAATCGGTGCTAACTCAGCGGTGCAAAGCTTATCACGCCTAAAGTCTTTTAGGCGTGATAACTGAGTTATCACCGCTTTGTGAATCAGGCCCATTGTCTCAAAGTGACTCTGTCAGCCAGAATGGCGAGGAGGTGGCAGAGGCAGCCAGAACCAGGACAGGAGAGGAGAATATCACAGCAACTGCTACAAAAAGGCTTGTACACATGCTAGATGATAGTTATTTGATTGTTAGGGAAACACTGTGGGATATGAACTCTGTACAGACATGCTGCCCAACTATATATAAGCAGAGTGTACTGTCAATGGGGAGGGGGAATGGGGTGGTGCATGAGCAAGGGGCAGGTAAGTACAAGGACAATGGGCTGCCCCGCAGCGCCATTTAACCACTTTACCCACAGCGGTGCGGATTTCTCCGTCCCTTTTTCCACCCTGTTAACACCAAGGGACGGAGAAATCTGCACCTGACGCCTCTCCCGCCGCTGTCCGCGCTCCCGCTCACTTGTCCGCGCGCCCCCGTGCTCGTGCACGCCGCCGCCCGCTCGCCCAGAGATCAATGAACGGGAAAAACCGTTGCCATTCGCTGATCCAAGCCCCCGCAATGATCAGCTACTTCTACGAAAAGCAGCGCGATCATTGTGAAAAAAAAGTTTCCCAGCCTCATAACACTTCCTGCAAGCACAACCACAAATTAAAAAAATACATAAATAGTTACCTAAGAGACTGAACTTTTTAAATATTTATGTCAAGAGGGTATAACACTGTTACTTTATAAACTAAGGGCTTGTAATTAGGGATGGACGCAAAACTTAAAAAAATGCACCTTTATTTCCAAATAAAATATTGGCGCCAAACATTGTGATAGGGTCATAATTTAAACGGTTTTATAACTGGGACAAATGGGCATAATGTCCCACCTAAAGAAAGCCTAATTGGTGGCGGAAAAAACAAGATATAGTTCATTTAATTGTGATAAGTATGATAAAGTTATAGACGAATGAATGGAGGGAGCGCTGAAAGGTGAAAATTGCTCTGGTGCTCAAGGGGTAAAACCCCTCAGTAGTGAAGTGGTTAATGATATACTTGCCTTTAACGTATATCCTTACCTCAAGTCCAGGACACTAAAGATGGGTCTTGGATGGATCTTCCAGCATGGCAATGATCAACAACATACCACCAAGGCAATAAAGGAGTGATTGAAGAAGAAGTACATTAACCCCCCTGGCGGTATAAAAAATTCCGCCAGGAGGCAGCGCAGCAGTTTTTTTTTTCTTATATCATGAAGCGAGCCCAGGGCTCGCTACATGATAGCCGCTACTCAGCGGCATCCCCCCGCCCGCTTCGATCGCCTTCGGCGATCTCCGAACAGGAAATCCCGTTCAAAGAACGAGATTTCCTGGAGGGCTTCCCCCATCGCCATGGCGACGGGGCGGGATGACGTCACCGACGTTCGGGACGTCATTGGGAGTCCCGATCCACCCCTCAGCGCTGCCTGGCACTGATTGGCCAGGCAGCGCACGGGGTCTGGGGGAGGGGCCGCGCGTCACGACGGATAGCGGCGATCGAGCGCGGGGCGGCGGCGATCGGTGTGCTGATGCAGCTAGCAAAGTGCTAGCTGCGTGCAGCAAAAAAAATATTAAACAAATCGGCCCAGTAGGGCCGGAGAAAACCTCCTGCGCGGCTTACCCCGAACGTTACCGCCAAGGAGGTTAAGGTCATGGAGTGGCCTAGTAAATCCCCAGACCTCAAATTTATAGTTTATAGAAAATCTGGATAAGGAGCTGAAGATTTAGAGAGTATAGATGAATGGGCCAGAATCCTTACTGAGATGTGTGCCAACCTGGTGACAAACTACAAGAACATTTTACAGTTTAAAGTCATATTTTGAATGAGAATTAAATACTTATTTCTACTCAATGACATGCAATTTATAACTTTTCTGTATTTTTTTTGTTCGTACAATCACTGGTTAGGCCTTGTATTTATATTGTTAGTAGGGTCTGATATCTCTTTTTTTCTGGAGCAAGCTGCATATTTAATACATATAACCTAATGAAGAAAAATTTTATTTTTTACAATATTCATGTATAAATTATTTGATCAATGTTTGCCCTCTAACAAAAAATAACTTAGCCCTAAATATACTTTGTTAAATGTATTTAAGATGCTGGCATCTTATCTGCTGGCAAAGTGAATGTGATTGTGTGTGAAGTGAGCAGGAACATTACTTGATCTCCCAGAGTGCTGTGGGGTGAAGGCTGGAGGAGATGTTTAGCCTAGGCTAAACATCGCTGGGAGGGAGGAGTTACATATCAATGTGTATACTAATATACAACAATATATAGATATAATATACAAAGGTTTCTGATGCTGAAACCAAGATAAATAAAATAATTATTCAGGATTCCAATTTTTATTTTATGTTCTGTATGACTCTTTATAATTCCTTAAACCCCTGCAAAATGTACCTGTTTGTTGGCAATAGCTATCTCTGTTTTCAAGTCTCCCCCAGAACAGAATGTGTTTTCTGCCCCATAAACAATTAGTCCTTTTCCTTGTTGCCACTTCTCCAGATCACAAACCCGTTCTTCTAATTCTACCGCCATTGCTCCTATGAAAAAATAAAAAATCAGCAAAAGTTGGGAATGCTATGACAATAACATTAAAGAGAATAAATGATTATATTTGAGCACCACATTTCACACAAAAAAAGAACACTGAACCTACACTGAAATTGTACTACACAATATTATCTATAAATATATATAGGTTAAAAGTTATTAAG
Source organism: Hyperolius riggenbachi (assembly GCF_040937935.1). Lineage (NCBI taxonomy): Eukaryota > Metazoa > Chordata > Amphibia > Anura > Hyperoliidae > Hyperolius > Hyperolius riggenbachi. The sequence goes on from NC_090649.1 coordinate 295,792,906, forward strand.
TTGATATTGAGCCCTGAAAAGTATAATTATGCCAGGTTGTTTTGAACTGCCTCCATGCCACATCTTTTGTGAATAAAAATATTGGACAACAAAAAAATGCAAGTACGGTACTTGCCCTCAGCAAGAAGACCGCAATAAGTTTTCTGTGACAGAAGAAGAAAAGCGTCGGCACTACAGTATTTGCGCTGAATTTGAAAAGATATAGCATAAAACACACACCTCTTCATCCACACTTCTGGTATTGATAGCATGCTCTGGTTGATTAGAAGTTGCAATACGATAAAGGAGAGGAGAGGGAGACAATCGGCACTGCTTCTATTGGTATTTAATCGAGAGTGTGGTGGAACACATGTAAACAATCCAAGACAGTGTATCTTCAAATTGTGGCATCAAAAATATTCATTCAACGTAAACATGCATGAACATACCATTGTCTGAGGTGGTGTGGTGGCAGTGCGTGCTGGGCACAGATAGCCTTATGGCGCTTCTACGGTGCCACAATTTGATGCGACAATTTGAAGATACACTGTCTTGGATTATTTACATGTGTTCCACCGCACTCTGGATTAAATAGCAATAGAAGCAGTGCCGATTGTCTCCCTCTCCTCTCCTTTATCGTATTGCAACTTCTAATCAACCAGAGCACGCTATCAATACCAGAAGTGTGGATGAAGAGGTGTGTGTCTCCTCTCCTTTATCGTATTGCAATAAGTTTTATGCCTTACGAATTTGTATCTAATGCTCCGTTCACACTTGGGCGCTTTCACACTTCTTTAAACGCTTTGCTGATCACCAGGGTTCAGCAAAGCGCTTCAGCACAAATAGTTCTATAGGATTACTCACAGTGCAATTGCGATTTCCAATGATCGCAATCACGCTGCATGGCATTTTCCTAGTGCAGTTCTCATTGATGGAATGAGTTATTGCAAAACGATATTGCGTAAAAATAAAAAAATCACAAAAAATAGCAATGCAAAATCGCTATCACTAAGTGGTTGCGAGAAATTTGCAGTTCCAAGTGTGAACAGGGCCTAACTGTGCAGCTATAATTATCTGTTGAACAGCTTCAGACTACTGTGGAACCTACAGTGGTGTAAAAGTCAGCAAAAATGGGGAGAAATCTCACTAGATATATTATAATGTATAAATACAGCAGCTATGCAATAAAACTCCATGGCAGCTTTCAGAACTGATAAACTGTAATTTGTAAACAGGTGATAAGCTGATATGATATGGAAAGCAGAAGGAGCCACAAAATTAAAATATCTAAGCCCCAAACAGCAAAGGACCTCTGTAATGTAGCATAGTGTAAATCACTCCTCTTAACCCACAGAAATGAAATGAGCAGAAAGCTGCGACTTTTTAAAGGCTGGGGGCCATATGCAATTCACATTTTTCTCCTGAGTTTTCTAATAGGAGATATTTTTTAATCTTCAATTTGAATTAACTTTTTAAACTTGGAATGGAAAAAAAAATCAAAAAGTAGGTGAAAAAGTTCTGTCAAAACTATTTGGAGTATTTGTTTGCTGGGGGTGTAAAAGGCATTTTATTTACAAGTTGCGGAAATATTACCTAGGAGAAAACTCAGGTGAAAAAGTGAATTGCATATGGGCCTGTGTGTGTATCCGTCTCCACCATTCCCCCAAGACACACTCATGTCTCTTCCACGTTGCTGTCTTTCACTTTCGTCTCTCTACTTTCCCCCCACTCTCTCTTTCTCCCACTCTCCAATCTCGGTCTCATCATTTCTCTTCCACCCTCTTCTCCCCAAAAAATAAAAATAACACTGTCTCATTGTAACTGCTATTATGTATTTATATAGCACTGACAACTTCTGAAGCACATTGCAGAGCACATAGTCATGTCATTGGCTGTCCTCAGAGGAGCTCACAATCTACGGTAATCATACCATAGTTGTAGTCTAATGTCCTTCCACATTATTATTGTTATGTATTTATACAGCACTGATATCTTCTGCAGCACTGCAGAGTACATAGTCATGTCACTGACTGTCCTCATAGCAGCTCATAGTCTAACCCCAGCATAGTTATAGTCTAATTTCCTGCTATATTATTATGTATTTACATAGCCCTGACATCTCCTGCAGCACTGTACAGAGTACCTGGTCATGTCACTGACTGTCCTAAAATGAGCTCACAATCTAATCCCCACCATAGTCACACTCTAATGTTCTACCATATTATTTTATTGAACGTGGCTGAAAGAGACCTCCCACACCAGAACATCCTGGGTTTCCCCCTGAGAATGGGTATTGTTAAAAAAATTCTCCTACAGTAAAAAAAAAACTTTACCAGCAAGGGTCCCTATGGTTCCTGGTCCTCCTTTTCTATACTTAGCAGGTGTCTTCTGCCTTGGCACTACTGTGACACATCTCACCTCTTCCTTTAACCTGCTGAGCGGTCTGGACGAGCTCAGCTCGTCCAACACCGCCAGAGGCTGCCGCTCAGGCCCTGCTGGGCCGATTTTGATGAAATAAAAAGCAGCACACGCAGCCGGCACTTTGCCAGCCGCGTGTGCTGCCTGATCGCGGGGGTCCCCCCAGCCGCCTGAGCCCAGCGTAGCCGGAACAAAAAGTTCCGGCCAGCGCTAAGGGCTGGATCGGAGGCGGCTGACGTCAGGACGTCGGCTGACGTCGATGACGTCACTCCGCTCGTCGCTATGGCGACGATGTAAGCAAAACAAGGAAGGCCGCTCATTGCGGCCTTCCTTGTTTATTCTGGGCGCCGGAGGGCATGAAAGCGCCCTCTAGTGGGCTTTCATGCAGCCAACTTTCAGTTATTGTAAGAATTGGACGGTTTGAAAATCCATTCTTAGAGCACATGTTTCAGACAAAGGACGTCACTTCCTGCTTAACTGACCTTAGGCGGGGATAAAGTTTGAATCTCCTGAGGGGCATCCTTTCAGCCAATGACACTGAGCCTCCTCCTCAAAGGGATGTGATGTAGGGTGAGGGGGTGGAGTCAAGGGGTATATTGTCTTTGACCATGTGCTGTGAGGGGGTCTTTTGCTGGAATCTGCGGGGGTGAGAAGTGGCTTCTTGGATCTGCTGGTGGGGCTGTGGTAAGATGTAAATGGGTCTGTGTAATGTGGGCTGTAAGGAGGAGATTTAGTGGGAAGCTGCACTAATGTATGCAATAATGAAGCTGCAATAATATATGTATATATTAATGTATACATTGTGGGCATTGTTTCCTAAGCTTTATGTGTTCATATTGGTTGGATTTCTCTGTACATGCGGTTTTCTGTAGTTCATCGGTATCTGTACCTGTTTCGCAAATACCACTTGCAATATAAACTTTATTTATACTGTTGTTGATGTGTATTTCTTTGCCAAACGACCACCTAGAACTTACGAGAAATCGGTATTGTTGTCTTTATTAATATCTCATTGTTGATGCAATATTTTCAGCAATATCGTATTTCTTACATAAATGGTGAGCTGCAGGTAGGAGGTGTGTTATGATTTGGCGGGAAAGCATATTAATAACTGTATAATATTGCATGCTGGATTTGTGAGATAGGTCTGATGTTGAGCTTATACTGCAGAAAGGTTTTGTGAGAAATTGTGGTAAGCAGCCACATGGTTTCAGTGTAAACTCTGCCTATTGTTGTGTGCAGAGATCACAGTGTTTGCATTGAATAGACTGTCCATTGTTGTTGTTTAGGGGTAAACAAAATGGAGACCTCTGTGCAACTGACTAAATTGAAAAACCAGGAAAGTATTGTGAATATATTGCAGAGCTCTGTAGATCCGTGGAAGCATGCCCAGATGTATGTGTATGATTTGATCAATAATAAGAAGTTGAAGAAAAAGGAGGCCAAAGCTAAGCTTATCTTTGCAGCACAGTGGATAGCAGAGCGATACAGAGGTGTTGTTGAACAAAAATCAAACCTAGAACATGAGGTTCAGAGGCTGAGGCAGGGAACACACTACATGCGTTTCTGCGCGTTTTGCCGCGAACGGCAAAACGCGCACGATTTTAGATGCTATTGAAATTAATAGCCTAGCTCGGGAAACGCTGCGCCGCATGCGTTTGTGCGCGTTTGCGTTCGCGTTTTTCTCCGCGTTTTGTACCCGCACAGTTTTCTGATTTTTTCCGCACATTGCATGACACTACATGCCATGCAAACGCAGAAACGCAGAAACGCACGCGGAAAAACGCACGCGTTAGACGCGACCGCAAAACCCGACGGAAACCTGGGAAACGCAGGGGAAAACGGCCCTGCAAGTGTGTTCCCTGCCTGAAGGACAATGTAAAAGACTTACAAAGTGCAGTCTCCATTTTAACAATTGCTGCTGAAGAGGCCAATGTGGTTTCCATTACCCAGCAACGAATTGTTGTGGAAAATAAAAGATTGCTTCGTCAGAATGCAGGTCTGACTGAGCAGTTGAAGGATGCACAATGCAAGTTGGAAACATTGTCTGTGTCCTCCAGTAGTGAAGCAGTTAATCAGTGTCCAAGTGAAAGTGATGCTGGTTATAGTGGTTCTTCTGAATGCAGTGGTTCTTCAGTTATTGAGTTGCCAGAGAGTATGCAGGAGGCGCATTCTCTGGAAAGGCCCATTCAGGGGAACAGGACTTTAGAGAGTCCAAGAGATGATTTGAAAAGGAACCCTTTCAAATCGTCAGTGCAGCACAAGAGAAATCTCAATAAGGTGTTTGCTGTGCAGCCCGTAAGGGACAGCGCTGTACATATAGTGAATAAGCCCCAGAGAAGGCATGAGACCCGGCGTTGCTTCCAATGTGGGGAGCAGGGCCACATAAAACAGTTTTGTCCATCACTTGGGAGAGACAGACAGAATTATTTCCTAGATAACAAATTCCTTACCAGGAGGAGAGAAACGGAGGTGTACTCTCCTAGGTGGGGGAACGGGCAGAGGAGCCAGGATAGGGCCTGGATTCCTTACAAAGTTCTCAGATCACAGACTGAGCAATTACAAGCTGAGGTAAGTTGGCTTCGAGGGAAATTTGCTCAGGAGGTCAATGAAATAAAGCAGGAGATACTGGAATATAGGAAAATTAGGAACATTCCACAACACCGTTTGTGCAGGGATCTTGTTAGAGGTTAATAATGGTTTTCCAGTTTCTGTTCCATAGGAAACCGAGGAACAAAAGAAGATCCCAGCTGTGTTTTGTTGTCTGTCTGTCTATGTATGCGTTTATGTATAAAGAGGATCCTAACATATTTTTTTAGAGTTAGGAATAAGCCTCTTTATTTAATTGATCATTTTATCTACAGTCAGAAAAGTTAAATTCTAAATTACTGTTGTAGCTTCAGGTGCTGACTGTAGCTATATAAATCTGAATGGGTTGCCTTTGTTACTTTACTATAGTAGAGGGTTTTGTGAATGGCCTGAAGGCATGGCAGGTGAGACTGAATTTTTGTTTCCTCACCTCTTGTAAGGACCCATGCACAAAGTTGCGGGCCATTGAAATGTTTTTGAATATAGCGTTTTACAAAGGCAACAATTTATTTCGGGAAAACCAGATTTAAAATGCCTTAAAATTTGTAATGTAAGGTCAATTATGTTAAGGAACAAATGGTAAGGCCTTGTTCAATCTGGAGTTTTTTTGTTTCTGGTTGTGAGCTTTGTTTCAGGTACCTTGCATATACTTGAGAATTGCAAAGCACACAACAACAGTTTTTGCTTTCAATCCTTTTACTGGGTTGGGGGTTTTATAGATAGTCAAGTGGGGGATGTTTGCTCTAGTACAGATGTTATACTACAGAAAGCACAAATTAAACTGTCCCTATTGTTAATGTAAATGCCCAAATAATTAAGTGTACAGATACAATATGCAGACCACATCTAAGCTAAGATTTAGCCAGAAGTGTTGAACAGATTCAGCAGAAGTTGAAAGCCCCATGTGCTTTCATTATGAGTGTCTTCACCCATGAAAGTTTTTATAAATGCAGTCAAAGGTCCACAAGATTGTAAAACTGTGTAATGGGATTGAACTGTGTATGTCTACAGAGACCCTTTTCCAGATAGTTGTAATAGCATTGCAATTAGAGTGTTACAGTCCAGATATCAAAGTCTGTTATGTTTTTTATAATGTTTTCTATGAGTTGCAAGTTTACAGGGTCACAATTGGAGATGATGCTGATGTACAAAGACATGGGTGACCCTAGTGATTGGCTCAGTTTTGCAGTACTATTGTACTTAGTGGGTAATATAGTTCATGCATATGCTTTTGAAGCTATGAAATCATAATGAGGTTCCATTGTCTGGCTTTGTCTGCTAACCTGTCTGTTTCAGAATCACGGAGTGGAGAGCTCTTTGGCTATTTTCCCAGCATCTGTGGCAGATAAAGTGCTGTGTGCCTCACAAACTGAGTGTGGGAGCATCATGAGTCCATCCTGGCTTGGTAAGTGGCATGCTTGAGTGCTGCCAGAGTGTGACGTGGTACTGTCAGTGCGGGCCGAGTAAGTGGAGAGGCAGGTGTAACTTGCCATAGAAGTCTAAATCTCAGCAACCGCGCAAAACCACTGTGAACCAGTATGAGCTGGGAGAGGTACTCGGCAGCAGAAGCCACACAGAGCTGGAGTGTGACCACCCAGAGTGGTGAGTGATCAGAGAGCTGAGACTGTGAGCTGGGCAGATAATTGCAGATGTGTGCATTCTAGGCGTGGCCTGATATTGGAGTAGTAGTGGACAGAGCATGTGCTAGTTAGTGTTGGGCGAACAGTGTTCGCCACTGTTCGGGTTCTGCAGAACATCACCCTGTTCGGGTGATGTTCGAGTTCGGCCGAACACCTGACGGTGCTCGGCCAAACCGTTCGGCCATATGGCCGAACTAAGAGCGCATGGCCGAACGTTCCCCGAACGTTCGGCTAGCGCTGTGATTGGCCGAACGGGTCACGTGGTTCGGACCCGAACGCGCTCTGATTGGCCGAACGGTCACGTGGTTCGGGTAAATAAATACCCGAACCACGTCATATCTCCGCCATTTGTCTGTGGGTTTAGCTTTGGGTAGGCAGGCAGGGTAGTTCGCGCTCCAGCCACGCTAGCCAGGGTCCCCCCTGTCATTGTGTCACTGCTGGGAACAGTAGTACACCGCTTGCTCAGCCACACTATATAGCATTCTGTTTACTGCCACTCTGTGTACCTCGCTCAGCCACACTATATAGCATTCTGTTTACTGCCACTCTGTGTCTGCTGGGAATAGTAGTACACCGCTTGCTCAGCCACACTATATAGCATTCTGTTTACTGCCACTCTGTGTACCTCGCTCAGCCACACTATATAGCATTCTGTTTACTGCCACTCTGTGTCTGCTGGGAATAGTGGTACACCGCTCGCTCAGCCACACTATATAGCATTCTGTTCACTGTTCTGTGTCTGCTTGGAATAGTGGTACACCGCTCGCTCAGCCACACTATATAGCATTTTGTTTACTGTTCTGTGTCTGCTGGGAATAGTGGTACACCGCTCGCTCAGCCACACTATATAGCATTCTGTTTACTGTTCTGTGTCTGCTGGGAATAGTGGTACACCGCTCGCTCAGCCACACTATATAGCATTCTGTTCACTGTTCTGTGTCTGCTGGGAATAGTGGTACACCGCTCGCTCAGCCACACTATATAGCATTCTGTTCACTGTTCTGTGTCTGCTGGGAATAGTGGTACACCGCTCGCTCAGCCACACTATATAGCATTCTGTTTACTGTTCTGTGTCTGCTGGGAATAGTGGTACACCGCTCGCTCATCCACACTATATAGCATTCTGTTCACTGTTCTGTGTCTGCTGGGAATAGTGGTACACCGCTCGCTCAGCCACACTATATAGCATTCTGTTCACTGTTCTGTGTCTGCTGGGAATAGTGGTACACCGCTCGCTCAGCCACACTATATAGCATTCTGTTCACTGTTCTGTGTCTGCTGGGAATAGTGGTACACCGCTCGCTCAGCCACACTATATAGCATTCTGTTTACTGTTCTGTGTCTGCTGGGAATAGTGGTACACCGCTCGCTCAGCCACACTATATAGCATTCTGTTTACTGTTCTGTGTCTGCTGGGAATAGTGGTACACCGCTCGCTCATCCACACTATATAGCATTCTGTTCACTGTTCTGTGTCTGCTGGGAATAGTGGTACACCGCTCGCTCAGCCACACTATATAGCATTCTGTTCACTGTTCTGTGTCTGCTGGGAATAGTGGTACACCGCTCGCTCAGCCACACTATATAGCATTCTGTTTACTGTTCTGTGTCTGCTGGGAATAGTGGTACACCGCTCGCTCAGCCACACTATATAGCATTCTGTTTACTGTTCTGTGTCTGCTGGGAATAGTGGTACACCGCTCGCTCAGCCACACTATATAGCATTCTGTTTACTGTTCTGTGTCTGCTGGGAACAGTAGTACACCGCTCGCTCAGCCAGAGTATATAGCATTGTGTTTACTGCCACTCTGTGTACACCGCTCAGCCAGACTATATACCATTGTTTACTGACACTCTGTGTACACCGCTCAGCCAGACTATATACCATTGTTTACTGACACTCTGTGTACACCGCTCAGCCAGACTATATACCATTGTTTACTGCCACTCTGATTCTGCTGGGAACAGTAGTACACCGCTCGCTCAGCCAGACTATATAGCATTGTGTTTACTGCCACTCTGTGTACACCGCTCAGCCAGACTATATACCATTGTTTACTGACACTCTGTGTACACCGCTCAGCCAGACTATATACCATTGTTTACTGAAACTCTGTGTACACCGCTCAGCCAGACTATATACCATTGTTTACTGCCACTCTGATTCTGCTGGGAACAGTAGTACACCGCTCGCTCAGCCAGACTATATACCATTGTTTACTGACACTATATAGCAGACTATATAGCATTGTGTGTACACCGCTCAGCCAGACTATATACCATTGTTTACTGACACTCTGTGTACACCGCTCAGCCAGACTATATACCATTGTTTACTGCCACTCTGATTCTGCTGGGAACAGTAGTACACCGCTCGCTCAGCCAGACTATATAGCATTGTGTTTACTGCCACTCTGTGTACACCGCTCAGCCACACTATATAGCATTGCGTACTCTGCCAGTCAGTGTGTATATTGCTGGGATCAGTAATACTCCACTCACCGTCAACCACTATATGAGCTCAACATGAGTTCCCCAGAGACCTCCGCTGTGAGCAGCACTCCCAACAACAGCAACAGCCAACGCCCCACGCAAGCTATAACATCCACCCCAGCAGCCAGTGGTCAGCAGCAGCCCTCCCCGGAGGAGAACGTTGTGTCCATCAGTCCGTCGCCAGAGCGATTAATGAGGGCTGCCATTGAGGAGATGATGGGGCCTGATGTGGAGGAGGAGGTCTGGCTCAGGCCAGCATCCCAAGTTAATGTTGAGGACGATGAGGGGTCTGTGTCTGGGGATGTTGGGGTGGCAGAGGTGGTGGGTGGGTCAGACTCAGGAGAAGAGTTGTATGATGAGGATGATGATCGGGACCATCTGTATGTGCCTCAGAGTCCGACCCCGGAAAACATGTTGTATCGTGTGTTTAGGTACTAAAATCTGCGTTCCCTCCCAGTAGTGTTGGGCGAACAGTGTTTGCCACTGTTCGGGTTCTGCAGAACATCACCCTGTTCGGGGTGACTATATAGCAGACTATATAGCATTGTGTTTAATGCCACTCTGTGTACACGGCTCAGCCACACTATATAGCATTGTGTTTACTTCCACTCTGTGTCTGCTGGGAACAGTAGTACACCGCTCACCCGCCACTGTATAGCATTGTGCTCTGTGTCACTGCTGACAATAGTGGTACACCGCTCACCCACCACTGTATAGCATTTCTGTACTGCCACTGTACTGCTGCCAGTCAGCGTGTACTTTAAGGATAAGTGAAATGAGGAAGAAATCCGGTGAAAGAGGGAGGGGCAAGGGAAGAGGTGTTTCCCCTGACGGTTCACGTACAGGCCACAGGGGAGCACCCAAGAAAACCCACTCAATACTGCCCATGTTGTCCAGGACAACAACCCTCACAGATCCAAAAGAACAGGACCAGATAATTACTTGGATGACCTCTCAAGCGTCCAGCAGTGGGTTAAGCAGCACCAGCACATCACGCACGAGGTCCGAGTCCTCAGCCAGTTAAAGTCTGGGCTTTCTTTGAAGACTGCACTGAGGATGTTACCATGGCGATTTGCAAGGTGTGCAAGACCCGCCTGAGCAGGGGGAAAAGTATTAACAACCTCTCCACCACCAGCATGAGCCGCCACATTCTATCCAAACATCCCACTCTGTGGGCAAACGCGGCAGGACAGGGTACCACCAGCAACACTGCCTCCCTTGGGTTCACCAGACTCACCACCAGACCCGCCTCAGCAGCAGCAGTAGCCCAGCCATTGCGTGGTTCACAACATTCACAAACATCAGACGATGCTGACACTGTCACTTTCCGGACTAGTGCTCTTGAGGTCTCCCAGTGTTCATCAAACACAACAACCAACAGCCCTTCGGTGTGCAGCGCTACGGTTGAGTTGTCTGTCTCTGAGATGTTTGAGCACAAGAGGAAATTGCCAGCAAATGACCCCCGGGCCGTGGCAGTAACAGCCAGCCAGCATAGCCAAGCTTCTGGCCTGCGAAATGCTGCCATATCGAGTGGTGGAGACAAACAGCTTCAAGGGCATGATGTCAGTGGCCATCCCACGTTACGTGGTTCCCAGCCGCTACCACTTTGCGCGCTCTGCAGTGCCTGAGTTGCATGAGCACGTGGTCAGCTAAATAACCCGAAGCTTGAAGAATGCCGTTGCCTGCAAGGTTCACCTCACCACTGACACCTGGACGAGTGCGTTCGGCCAGGGTCGATACATCTCCCTTACCGCGCACTGGGTGAACCTTGTGGAGCCTGGCAGCGATTCCTCACCTGCTACGGCGCGGGTGTTGCCCACGCCGCAAACAGCTGGATAACAACAGCAGCACCTACCTCTCTGACTCCTTCTCCTCCAACGCATCTCAAAGCTGTACCTCATCCGGAAATGCTAACCCAGCACCAGCAGCAGTAGGATCGTGGAAGCAGTGCAGCACAGCTGTTGGCATGCGTCAGCAAGCGTTGCTGAAGCTGATCTGCCTTGGGGATAAGCAGCACACAGGGGAGGAAATTTGGAGGGGAATAAAGGAACAGACGGATTTGTGGCTGGCACCGCTGGACCTGAAACCGGGCATGAAGCTAGACACCTGGCACGAACTGGCAATGTACGCAATAGAGGTGCTGGCTTGCCCGGCAGCCAGCGTTATGTCGGAACGCTGTTTCAGTGCTGCCGGAGGCATCATCACAGATCGGCGTATCCGCCTCTCCACAGAAAATGCAGACCGTCTGACTCAAATTAAAATGAATCAATCCTGGATTGGAAACGACTACGCAACACTCCTGGACCCCAACCAAGTAACATGACCGATGAACATCTGGGATGGTTTAGCGTTTCCGGTCCCTGTTTATTGAACCTCTCATCTGTATTACATTTATGACTGCATGGCGGCAAAAAGCATTGCTGCTATATCCGCACGCTTTTTGTCCTCATGCAAGGCCTGGGTTGTTGTGTCTCACAAAGCGTGGCCTTCTCCTCCTGCGCCTCCTCCTGTTCCATCACGTGTGCTGCTGCTGCTGCTGCTGCTGCTGGGTTACCGTTGCCGGTCCCTGTTTATGGAACCTCTTATCTTTATTACATTTATGACTACATGGCGGTACAAAGCATGCTATCCGCACGCTTTTTGTCCTCATGCAAGGCCTGGGTTGTTGTGTCTCACAAAGCGTGGCCTTCTCCTCCTGCGCCTCCTCCTGTTCCATCACGTGTGCTGCTGCTGCTGCTGCTGCTGCTGGGTTAGCGTTGCCGCGTGGTCCCTGTTTATTGAACCTCTTATCTTTATTACATTTATGACTACATGGCGGTACAAAGCATGCTATCCGCACGCTTTTTGTCTTCATGCAAGGCCTGGGTTGTTGTGTCTCACAAAGCGTGGCCTTCTCCTCCTGCGCCTCCTCCTGTTCCATCACGTGTGCTGCTGCTGGGTTAGCGTTGCCGCGTGGTCCCTGTTTATTGAACCACTTATCTTTATTACATTTACGACTGCATGGTGGTACAAAGCATGCTATCCGCACGCTTCTTGTCCTCATGCAAGGCCTGGGTTGTTGTGTCTCAAAGCGTGGCCTTCTCCTCCTGCGCCACCCTCCTCCTGTTCCATCACGTGTGCTGCTGCTGGGTTAGCATTACCGGTCCCTTTTCCTGGAACCTCTTATATGTATTACATTTATGACTGCATGCCGACAAAAAGCATGTTACCTGTGCAAAGAAAACAGACATTTCCCGCATTTAAAAGACAGTTTTCCCTTTGAAACTTTAAAATCGATTTTCTCAAAAACTATAAGCTCTTTTTGCTAAAAAATTTTTTCCTCTTGTACCCACTCCCAAGGTGCACATACCCTGTAAATTTGGGGTATGTAGCATGTAAGGAGGCTTTACAAACCACAAAAGTTCGGGTCCCCATTGACTTCCATTATGTTCGGAGTTCGGGTCGAACACCCGAACATCGCGGCCATGTTCGGCCCGAACCCGAACATCTAGATGTTCGCCCAACACTAGTGCTAGTCACTAAATTGATACTCTTGGGAAATTCGATGGGTCCCATGCAGTGTCTTGATATATCACTGTCATTTTCAATCAGAAGTCTTATCAAAGCTGCTTAAAGTAAATAATGGGGTAGGACTTGTGATTCTGTGAACTGTGTTTTGTGTTCTGTTATTTTGCGCAAATGTAGTTTAACCAAGAATCCAGTGTGCTGGAACCTTGAGCCGGATGTGCTATCTGCAGACGTCTTGATAACTTCTGGGACTGTGCAAGAGACTGAATGCATCCACACTGGAGTCATTATGAACTTTTACATCTGCAATTTGGAAAATATTTGCATAAAAGGAGAACTTTATGGACTGTTTTTGTGGGAAACTTACATTGATGGACTCTTTATATGGACATTGGAATCCAATCTAATCCCATTCATGGATCTATGGACTGTTACATTTTGGTGAAGGTTCTCTCATAAATTTCGATCACCTTCAAGTGGGGGATTGTAAGAATTGGACGGTTTGAAAATCCATTCTTAGAGCACATGTTTCAGACAAAGGACGTCGCTTCCTGCTTAACTGACCTTAGGCGGGGATAAAGTTTGAATCTCCTGAGGGGCATCCTTTCAGCCAATGACACTGAGCCTCCTCCTCAAAGGGATGTGATGTAGGGTGAGGGGGTGGAGTCAAGGGGTATATTGTCTTTGACCATGTGCTGTGAGGGGGTCTTTTGCTGGAATCTGCGGGGGTGAGAAGTGGCTTCTTGGATCTGCTGGTGGGGCTGTGGTAAGATGTAAATGGGTCTGTGTAATGTGGGCTGTAAGGAGGAGATTTAGTGGGAAGCTGCACTAATGTATGCAATAATGAAGCTGCAATAATATATGTATATATTAATGTATACATTGTGGGCATTGTTTCCTAAGCTTTATGTGTTCATATTGGTTGGATTTCTCTGTACATGCGGTTTTCTGTAGTTCATCGGTATCTGTACCTGTTTCGCAAATACCACTTGCAATATAAACTTTATTTATACTGTTGTTGATGTGTATTTCTTTGCCAAACGACCACCTAGAACTTACGAGAAATCGGTATTGTTGTCTTTATTAATATCTCATTGTTGATGCAATATTTTCAGCAATATCGTATTTCTTACAGGCTGCATGAAATAGTTTTTTTTTTTATTTAAAAAAAACCCTCCCGCAGCCACCCTGGCGATTTAATCAGAACGCCAGGGTGGTTAACTAACAAGGACACTACTCGCTTACATGCACAATTTTTACAGAGGTATGTTTTTAAGGATATTTTATAATAACAATGCTATAATGACATGTCCAATGCAATCTACGGAGAAACTCTGAACAAGGGGTTTGTGCAGTGGATGGCGACAGTGCACTCGCGGTCACCATCCACAGCAAGAACACAAAGTAGCGTAAACCCAGCCCTACTGAAAGCAGCAGAGAGGATAGACCGGAGAGAATGGAGACTCAGTACCCCACAGCCGCAACTGAGAGAAGAATCCTGGAAAGTGAAGAGGAAGAGAACCAGAAGCCAGAAGTAGCCTTACTAGGGAGGCAAGTATGTGCCTTCCTTTTATTGGTGATTTATTTTTTTTATAATGCCCAGAGAAACACTTTCATTAAAAATGTTCCACATTAAAGTGTGAAGATATGTTGTTCACCATTCTGTAAAAAACCTTAACAATTCCTTATCTGAATTGAATACAAAATGAACATGGCAATTCTGACCAAAAAAGTACATTACTTCACACTCATTATTAAAAATGACAGTGAGACTTATGAGCAACCATACCTGTCAATGCATTCCGTTTTTCTGGATTATGTATGCATAACTCTGCAATTCCATTGTCTCTTTTCCAAAGTTTCACTGATCCTCCTTTGAGCTGAGCAAGTTTCCTCTTGATCTCTTCTTCACAAAAACCATGGCTGCTGTTATAGAGAGACAGTGATCTTTGGAGACTCAGCCTTGATGCTGCTCTTTTCAATGTGCATCGCCATATGGAAATTGCCATGATTGCAAATAGAGGAAAAAAATAAAAAGCAGTCTGGAAGTGTTTGTTGCAGCAATATATGCCTATACTAAAGCCATGTAAAGAAAAGTCTAATATAAACAGGATATGTTTCTTTGCTTGTCATGCTGAAAGTTTGCCTGCTTTGGGATGCTGCTGGAACCTGTTTTCCCTACTGCAGGGAAAGGTTGCAGGGAGACTCTGTGTGATTCAGAGAAACACTTGCTGGAAGCCTTCCCACCCTTGGCACGTCATTAGCCTTGCCTTTGCTTGGCTCTGCTCTGCCAAATGGAGACAGGTCCTGAGAGGAGAACAGCACAGAGTGGAAATGCAGTTACCAGCAGTAGGAAGAGGAGAATCTTACAGGTACAGGAGGAAGGATTTCTAATTTGCCATAGAGCATAGGTGGAGGGTTAAAGTGCCTATTAATAGTACAATTGTCTTTTCGGGAGAATTCCAATTGGTCTAACCAAAGGACCAATGAACAGCTCCGATGTTAGATCAAAAATGCTTTATGCCAGGTCTCCCTAAACTTTAGTATTGTGGCAGTGTAAAGAACCCCAGCAAAAGCATCTTTGAATTTGCCACAGGGATTTCCTGTTGGAATCATTACACTGAGCAATGGGCACTCTGATAAGGGAAAAATCTGAAGTACAGTGGGAAGCTGCAAGTAGCGGCTGTGCGGGGTGATGTGGGGGGAGTGGCAGTGTCTGGTATCCCAGCAAGGGGGTGGTAGTGTTGGAAATCCCAGTACAGGAGCAACAGGTAGTGGTGGCAGTATGCGCAGCAGAAGCATATACATTATACATTACCTGCTCATGGCAATCATGTCTCCTGCCCTTCCTGGTTAGTTAGCAAGTGCCATGCAGCCAGCCAATCACTATGCGGCTTCAGTCCCTCATGGTGATCGGCTGGTTGCACGACACTTGCTAACTAAACAGAGAGTGGATATGTGATAGCCGGGAGCAGGTAAAATATAATAATGCATACGCTGCACTATAGTTACGCTACTTCCCCCCCTTTCCCCCATTACCTATTCAAAGTCATTGGGAGTCAATAATTTAAAAAAGAATCCAGATACTGCGGCGACAGCCCCTCCCGGCCGCGGGTGACTTTGGGAAGTCTTCAGGAGCTGAGAGTACTCCTGAAGACAGGCGGCTCCATACTGCACACGTGCAGGTGCGCAAGAGTGGAAGTCGTCGGGAGAACTCGGGTTCCCGAAGACTTCGAAAGCCTTCCTTCGGCGGAGATAGCAGCATTTGTCCGAATTTGTCAAATGCTGCTATGGGGGATTCTGCACTGGAACGGGCACTGGTAGAGGAGAGGGGAGGCTCATTAGGACTCAGAGCCTTCCCTCTCCTTAGGTATCTGGCTTTTTTTTTTTTTTTTGATTACCTCCAGATTTTAGGGTCTAAAAGGGATGCATTTTTTAGCATGCTTGTAGACCCTAAAATCAGGAAAATAAATCACATCACAGGGAGATCTGTGGCAACCCAGCATTTACTCACCTCCCTGGGATCCAATACTGCAGTTCTCCCTCCATGCTCCGGTTGGCATTGTAACCCTATAGTGAGATTGCCATCTGTCATCATGACGACAGACAGCAATCTCACCAAAGGGATGCAGAGCCTTGGAAGACAGGGAGAGTGGTTGCTGGTGTCTGGATTTCGGGGGGAGGTGAGTTGAAACGCCTGCTGTGCATGAGGCTCTGGCACTGGGAGAGGAGAGGGGAGGCTCATTAGGACTCAGAGCCTTCCCTCTCCTTAGGTATCTGGCTTTTTTTTTTTTTTGATTACCTCCAGATTTTAGGGTCTAAAAGGGATGCATTTTTTAGCATGCTTGTAGACCCTAAAATCAGGAAAATAAATCACATCACAGGGAGATCTGTGGCAACCCAGCATTTACTCAACTCCCTGGGATCCAATACTGCAGTTCTCCCTCCATCCTCCGGTTGGCATTGTAACCCTATAGTGAGATTGCCATCTGTCATCATGACGACAGACAGCAATCTCACCAAAGGGATGCAGAGCCTTGGAAGACAGGGAGAGTGGTTGCTGGTGTCTGGATTTCGGGGGGAGGTGAGTTGAAACGCCTGCTGTGCATGAGGCTCTGCACAAGCCTCCCGACAGCTACCCCAAGTCAGGCTTGAGATTACTGCTCATGGTTGCTTTTTTCCACCCTGATGCTAACTCATTGATGCTGCCAGGGAGGTTAATAAGTACTGGCCTGTCTAGTCGGGTGAAATCCTCTTGAGAATCCTAGCCAGTAAAGTGAAAAATGTAGAACATATTAATAGAAACATTTTTTAGCCATATTTAGTTGGAATCAGCAGTGTAACAGTATCTGGCTCCAGTAGTTGCAGTGTTGGTCACCCTAATACATAGCACCTAAGCTATTATTTTCAATTTTTATAATGCTCCTGACGAGTCATTGGATGACAGCTGGTGGGGCAAAGCCACACTCACTAAGCCAGCACAAGGAGAAGACAAGCGGGACTCTGTAATCTACCCGGCGGGGAGATGGTGATACAGAAAGCTCTATATATGTGATTTTACATGTACAGGCATCATTGATTTTAAATGTTTATTAAATAAGAGGTTCTACACATGATAGCCCTCTCTGAGTTTATGTGCAGAACTTGTGTACTGAGAAGCCCAGGTGGCAGACATTGGATTACTAAAGGGGCCCATACACTTACATGATTTCCCGCCGACATACAGCAGATTCGATCACTGTGATCGAATCTGCTGTGAAATCATTGCGCAAACGCTGACCGAACGATCGATTTCCGTCCGAAATCGTTCGTTCCAGTCAATCTGTCCACGCGGAAGATTTCGCTCGATCGCCGGCGGGTCGGGAGTGCGTCAATATCGGCGTTCGAATGTCCGACGACCGACACTAGCGGCCATACATTACCTGTTCCGCCGGCGCGTGTCCCCGCTGTCCTTTCTCCGTGCTGGGCTCCGGCTGGCTTCACTTATTTCCTGTCCCGACAGGAAGTTTAAACAGTAGAGCGCCCTCTACTGTTTAAACTACCGCCAACAGGAAGTAAAGTGAAGCTGGAGTCCTGGGGCCCAGATCGGAGAAGAGACAGCGGAAACCGGGGAACTTGCGCCGGCCGGATCAGGTAATGTACGCGGGGGGGGGGGGGGGGGGCGGCGGCAGCTCCACAGACTGTGAATCAGTTTCATAGTGAAATCGATTCAAAATCTGTTTGCAGTGTAGGCAGCCAATAGATCCCTCTTTGATCAGATTCGATCACAGAGGGATCTATCTGCTGGTCTATCTCGTGGCAATCAACCAGTGTATGGCAGCCTTTAGAGTCATTTTGGTGAGCAGAGAAAACAAGGAGGTGAGTGCCTGTGCCTGCAGATGGTGGAACTTCCTATAAATTTTGCCCTCTCACTGGAAAGCAAGTGTCTGTCACAAAAGGGTTTTTATTTAAAGGTGTGTTTCCCATTGGAAAGTACATCTGATATAGAAGACTTTATGAGGACTGTGAACTTGAGCGCTACCGTATACAACATTGGTAGAAAGAAAAGGAGTGGGGTAATCTAAGGACAGTGCGCTCCACTGTTGGTAAACATATATAGCACAGGCTTATTCAGCAAAGGTCATAGGATAAACTGAAGCAAAGCTGTACTTGTCTCTTGTGTTAGTAATTTTTATAATGTAACAAGGTAAATGAAGGAACGCTTAAGCTGTAGTAGTAATTATGTCAATTATGTCCTAACACACCCTTGTGAATTGCAACACTGGAAAAATAAGCCATTTTAAAACAGATTAAATAATTACAGGATTAATATTTTAAAAGGAGAACCCAAACCTGCATCTAGAATCTTTGCTAACATACAGTACATGACAAGGATTTTTATCTGTACCGTACTAATAACATAACAAATCCCATCTCTACTTCCACATAAGAGATTCAGGAAACTATGTATAATACAATCTTTTTCAATCGTCATATTGGCCTCAATTCACTAAGCTTTATCGAACGTTTGATAATTTACCTCGTGAGTAAAATCTAATTTTGAATTCACTAAGGTGTTATAGATTTATCGAATGTTATCGATAATATGTTCAATAAATGTATAACAGTGACATATAGTAAATTAATGAAGACTTGTTAAAAGGCCTGCCCGTTACACAAGTGCTAGGCCTCGGTGACAACCCCTGGCCCTGCGAATCACACACAGGGTCGCGACCCATGAGATTGAACGGCCGCAAGACACTTGCATAAACGCTCATGCACACGGCCGCGAAACCCCGTCCCTCTGCACCTATCCCCCTCCGCTGTCTGAAGTCTGTCAGTGTGCCGCGCAAGGCACAACACAGGGACACAGAAGGACGTAGTGACAGGCATTTCATTATTTAGGATACCCACTTTTACAGTAATTTTTCTGGTTTTAGCATCAGAAACACTTTCTATATCTATATATTGCAGTATATTGGTATGAAGACCTGCTCTTCAGCAATGTCACAGCTATGTGGAATTCTCCACCCAGAGTATTCTGGGAGACCAGGTTTTATATTCACTGGCTTCTGAACTCTCGGTAAATAAACATTCTACAGATATCCCCTAACAGGACTAAAGATGTTGCCGCCTGTGACAAATTTCATAAAATAAATTAGAGAGAGGAAATATTTTTAAATAAGCAAACAATGACTAAATAATTTATAAAATGTAAATTGTAAAAAAAAATGCAGTTGTATTCATTAAGTTATTTTCACTACAGTGCCTCTTTTATTTCATGTTTTTGTAAGTGTTATACATGTAAAGCTTTTAAGTATGGTATCCCTGAGTGGTCCGAAGAAACTATTGATATTGTATATGACTGGTTATTAACATTTTATTTGAACATTTAGATTAACTAGCAATAATATTAAAGGTATGTTGCTTTTTTATAGTCTACTGGAACTACCAGTAGATGGTATAGATACACCTTTATCTTTCTCCAAGACCACTTAGAGTGACATTTTAATCTATGTAAATATTGTGGATAGATGTTGCACTTGGGATGTAGATACATTTTGGTTATCCATTTCAAAGACTGTAAAACAGGACAGTTTTGCATAAATTTGAAAATTCAACTAGCCAGTTAAATCAGCAACCAAGAGGGAGGATTTGAAAAGTCTTTTTAACCACTTGAGGACCCACCCTTTACCCCCCCTTAACGACCAGCGCTGTTGTAGCTGATCTGTGCTGGGTGGGCTCTGCAGCCCCCAGCACAGATCAGCGTGCAGGCAGAGCGACCAGATCGCCCCCCTTTTTTCCCCACTAGGGGGATGATGTGCTGGGGGGGTCTGATCGCTCCTGCCTGCGGGTGTTGCGGGGGGGGGGGGGCACCTCAAAGCCCCCCTCCGCGGCGAAATCCTCCCCCTCCCTCTCCTACCTGGCCCCCCCTGGAGATCCGGGCTGCACAGGACGCTATCCGTCCTGTGCAGCCAGTGACGGGACGTCCCGTCACATGGCGGTGATCCCCGGCCGCTGATTGGCCGGGGATCGCCGATCTGCCTTACGGCGCTGCTGCGCAGCAGCGCCATACAAATGTAAACAAAGCGGATTATTTCCGCTTGTGTTTACATTTAGCCTGCGAGCCGCCATCGGCGGCCCGCAGGCTATTCACGGAGCCCCCCGCCGTGATTTGACGGGAAGCAGCCGCTCGCACGAGCGGCTGCTTCCTGATTAATTAGCCTGCAGCTGGCGACGCAGTACTGCGTCGCTGGTCCTGCAGCTGCCACTTTGCCGACGCGCGTTATGAGTGCGCGGTCGGCAAGTGGTTAATTAGGCTACGGTAATTGTTACCACTTCTTTGCCCTGAGCAAATTGGAGTTGCCTTCATCCATGAAATGTATTTGAAGGCAGGAGTGTAGATCTAAACCCACTTCAATATTGAGCTTCTACCTAATCCAACTGGTAGATGCTGCAATTTCAGGGCTCTACACCCAAAGGAAATCGCAGAGCCACTAGGGTCAGTGATTCATACCAGACCACTGTACTGACCCATATATTGTATGCCTTCACCCTGGCATATCCATATGTGAAAGAGTTATTTCACTGGTATACTACCCCTAATACAGGGTATGAATAGTATTCTATGTTTCCCAAATCTTTGGTAAGATCTCAGCAGGTAGGTGAATGCAGTTTTTTTCTGTTTCCCTGAAGAAGCCATTCCAGTACAGTTGAACTACAAGAAGCACGTGCTCCAATGACACCTGAATTCAGTTAGCACCCCTAAGTCTGTACTGCTCCTGGTACTTGTACTGTTTTCTGTCCTGTGCCTTAACCAAGGGGACCCTGCATGGCCCTGATACAATCATTGGTGATCAGGCAGATATATCTGATGGTACATTAAAGTGATGGTTTCTTGCACACAGTGTACGAACTCTGATGATGTGATGATCCCTGGGATTCGGGTAATTAAAGTTGGAAAAAAAAACCAATTACCCGAGTTCCAATAATAAAAAACTAAAGTTGAAAAAAAAAAACAGTTTTTTATTATTGGAACTCGGGTAATTGGTTTTTGCAATCTTTAACACCTAGTCACACGGACTCTGCCTTCATGTATGTACAATTCAAACAGGAACCCTACTGAGACAAGTTCCCTCATGACTATACATACAAGGTTTAAAATGGATGTGTGAAAGTGGCCATACACAAATCCACAGTCTCCAAGAAACAGTAGTATTTTTCTTGAATATATCAAGCCAGCAAATGTTGATCTGTGTTGAATACCAAATAAAAAAAAAAAAATCAAAACATTCATACATATAACCACTAAATTAGATGTCAGTCATACTGTGCAACCAAAAGCTCCTACATGTTTCTTTCCCTCAAGTGGGGACTTCTTAGGGAGTGCAAATAAACATCACAATCACAATCCCATATTCCTGTAGACACAAAACGCTCCAGTACTGTATATTCCTGCAATGTTTTTGGAACTTAACATTCACACTGGTTTGCGTCACAATTTCAGTTAATCTCGGGCAACCTTGCACTGGAAATTGGCTTTTTAAACAGCTTATCAGGGTCGGATTTGCTGCAATAAGTGACTCATTTGCATAAAGAAATGATCTACTAAGTCTGCTGTAGAAAAACTGAAATTGTCTGGGCAAAGTCCAGACTGAACAAGTTTGGGATGAATTAGAACATAAATGTGAGTCTAGACTTATGGTTCATAATTGGTGCTTTCTTGACTACTGTAATGTTCGAGTTTGTAAGGGAAAAAACCCTCATAGTCATGTTCCACAGTCTTCTGTATAGTTTTCCTAGAAGAGTACAGGTTGTTATAGCAAAAAAGGGAAGAACAACTCCATATGATAATAAATGTCATACACATGGTTAAGATATTGATGTGTTTACATACTTTTGGCCATGCCATGTATAATGTGTGCTTGTGTGTAACTGGTACATGTACACTTTAATGCTGTGAAGGGTGGGAGCTGGAGGCAGCACAGCCACTAACAGGAAGTAGTAATAAAGGTGGCTGTCCACTAGCAGAAAATAACCATTGATGTGCTTGATCTATACTCCTCCTTCAGAATACATATAAACTGCAATATGCCCTGGATTAGTGCCAGAAATCTGGCACACTGCTGATTAGCATAACAAAGGAGGTTTGAATGGCATACAAATTACATGCTAGGTGCAGTTTATGTTCTAATTAAACCATACTTTTTTCACAGCTGGACTACATTAACTGGTGCAACTCTTCTGGATTTTCACTTGCTAAAAACTCTTCATAATTCTAGTAAGGATTTGTTATACTGGCTCAGTGAGTTTGGGGGCTGCGTGAAGCTGGCCCCCCTAAAATCAGCACTAATAAAAATTCCATGATTGGTTAGTACTACATTTGTGCCCATTTGTGCTGCACAAATTAAGATTTGTGCTGCTTTAATTTTGAAGATAATAGCACTTATTATTTCTAAAACAATACCATCACCCTTGACCCGTACAACAACCTACAGACATGAAACTGGTATGGTGGGTAGTGCTGTGCATGTGCTCATTTGTGCTGCAAAAATCATCTATCTTTTATAGTTTTTGAGATATTCACATTTTTATAATGGTCAAAAGTTCACTCAGGCTCACGCAGCCTTTGCAATGTTTTAGGGGGGCTGAGCTTCAAACGTAGCACTAACCAAACTTGATGGAATTTTCATTTGTGCCGATTGTTGGGGGGGCCAGCTTCACAGAGCTGAGTTGGGGCCAATGAGGTGTATCTAGCCTGGTCATAATTTGGGCATCCTTTATAGACTTATTTCGAGAAAAAAATTCCTGTCTATATCAATTTGTTATTGGTCCAGGCAAAACTAATTAATCTTGGCTACAATATTCCAATTTAGAAGACTAGGAGAGGCAAAAGGTACTTTGCCTTGAGCACCAAAATGACCAGAAAGCTCCCCACCTTTAGTAAATTGCACCAATAAATACAATTTCAGTATCTGAAAGGTCCTTGCAGGTTACCACCAAAGCAATTTATTTGGGCGTGACTCAGCATCACCATAGACCGCAATGCAAATTTGTGGCTATGGTGTGCCAAGGGGTTACTTTGGATGTGAACGCTTGGCTATGAAATGTAGCCAAACCCATATAGCGGCGGGATAGTGTAGCCTCTGTCCTCCTCCATCCCTCCGTTGCAGCGCTTAAAGCAGCCCAAACACCAGGGGGATAAATAGTTACCTACAAAAATCCAGCGCAGGAGCGGCTTTCCGTTCGGGCTCAGATGGAAATAGCGGAGCCCTTCCGGGTCTGCTCTACTGCACAGGAGCAGACGACTCGGCTATTTCCGCCTGAGCCCGAACGCAAAGCCGTGCCTGCACTGGAGCCATGGAAGGTAAATACAGGGGGTTGCAAAAGTATTCGGCCCCCTTGAAGTTTTCCACATTTTGTCACATTACTGCCACAAACATGAATCAATTTTATTGGAATTCCACATGAAAGACCAACACAAAGTGGTGTACACATGAGAAGTGGAACGAAAATCATACATGATTCCAGACATCTTTTACAAATAAATAACTGAAAAGTGGGGTGTGCGTAATTATTCAGCCCCCTTTGATCTGAGTGCAGTCAGTTGCCTATAGACATTGCCTGATGTGTGCTAATGACTAAATAGAGTGCACCTGTTTGTAATCTAATGTCAGTAGAAATACAGCTGCTCTGTGAGGGCCTCAGAGGTTGTCTAAGAGAATCTTGGGAGCAACAACACCATGAAGTCCAAAGAACACACAAGACAGGTCAAGGATCAAGTTATTGAGAAATTTAAAGCAGGCTTAGGCTACAAAAATATTTCCAAAGCCTTGAACATCCCACGGAGCACTGTTCAACCGATCATTCAGAAATGGAAGGAGTATGGCACAACTGTAAACCTACCAAGACAAGGCCGTCCACCTAAACTCACAGGCCGAACAAGGAGAGCGCTGATCATAAATGCAGTCAAGAGGCCCATGGTGACTCTGGACGAGCTGCAGAGATCTACAGCTCAGGTGGGAGACTTTGTCCATAGGACAACTATTAGTCATGCACTGTACAAAGTTGGCCTTTATGGAAGAGTGGCAAGAAGAAAGGCATTGTTAACAGAAAGCATAAGAAGTCCCGTTTGCAGTTTTCCACAAGCCATTTGGGGGACACAGCAACCATGTGGAAGAAGGTGCTCTGGTCAGATGAGACCAAAATGGAACTTTTTGGCCAAAATGCAAAACGCTATGTGTGGCGGAAAACTAACACTGCACATCACTCTGAACACACCATCCCCGCTGTCAAATATGGTGGTGGCAGCATCATGCTCTGGGGGTGCATCTCTTCAGCAGGGACAGGGAAGCTGGTCAGAGTTGATGGGAAGATGGATGGAGCCAAATACAGGGCAAACTTGGAAGAAAACCTCTTGGAGACTGCAAAAGACTTGAGACTGTGGCGGAGGTTCACCTTCCAGCAGGACAATGACCCTAAACATAAAGCCAGGGCAACAATGGAATGGTTTAAAGAGTAACTGTCAGGCAAAAACAAGTAATTTTGATCTATGTTCCCCTGTGTTAAACAGTGTGGAAGGAAGCCAAATATCAATACTGAAGTTAAAAAACTCTCTTACTTTATTGTGGGCTGAATAGCAGCCTTCCTTATCTCCAGGCTGTTTAGGAGGACGCATCAGACTGTAAAAGCCGCAGTCAGCCTGCAAAGCAGTATGGGAAGGTCTTACTTCCTCTCTACTGCCCTCCCTGCACCACCCCTTCATTTCCCTATCCAGCCCTGCTGCAGCCTCATTGGCTGGTCCCTCTCTCCTTCCCTCCCCATCCAGACACCCCGAGTGACAGCTGGGGGCAACCCCCCTAAATCCTACCCAACCCCCCCCCCCCCCCCCCCCGCGAGTGACACCCGCCCGCGATCGGCGGCATCCCCCCCGCGAGTGACACCCGCGATCGGCGACACCACACAACCGCGCCCCCCCCCCCCCGCGAGTGACACCCGCGATCGGCGGCACTTCCCACCCGCGAGTGGCACCGCGATCGGCGGCATCGACCCCCCCCCCACGAGTGACACCCGCGACCGGCGGCACCCCCCCCCAAACGACCGTCATCGCAATCGCTCGCAAAACCACCGACATCGCAAGCAAAACAACCGACATCGCAAGCAAAACGACCAACATCGCAATCGCAAGCAAAACGACTGACTTCACAATCGCAAGCAAAACGACTGAAATCGCAATCGCTCGCAAAACGACCAACATCGCAAGCAAAACGACTGACATCGCAATCGCAAGCAAAACGACTGACATCGCAATCGCAAGCAAAACGACTGACTTTGCAATCGCAAGCAAAACGACCGACATCGCAATCACTCGCAAAACGCCTGACATCGCAAGCAAAACGACCGACATTGCAATCGCAAGCAAAACGACCGACATTGCGATCGCTCGCAAAACGCCTGACATCGCAAGCAAAACGACCGACATTGCAATCGCAAGCAAAACGACCAACATTGCAATCGCAAGCAAAACGACCGACATCGCAATCGCTCGCAAAACGACCGACATCGCAAGCAAAACGACCGACATTGCAATCGCAAGCAAAACGACCGACATTGCAATCGCAAGCAAAACAACCGACATCGCAATCGCAAGCAAAATGACCGACATCGCAATCACAAGCAAAACGACTGACTTTGCAATCGCAAACAAAACGACCAACATTGCAATCGCAAGCAAAATGACTGACATCGCAAGCAAAACGACCGACATCGCAATCGCTCGCAAAACGCCCGACATCGCAACCGCCCGCAAATTGAATGACATCGCAATCATCCGCAAACCCCACCTGCGACTGACAACGCAATCGCTCGCACAGCTCCTCCCACCCCAACTGACAGCGAGATCGCACGCAACCCAGACATGATCGCTCCCCGCTGAGTGCCTAATGCACACGATGCGTTTTCCCGCTCGATTCGCGGGTCGATTAGATTATTTCCAACATGCTCGATTCGGATTTCGATCGTTCCTGCCGTCGATTTGGCATAATTAACATGTTGGAAATAATCGAATCGATCCCGATTGACCCACGGCGGCACAACCCCCCCCCCCGCGAGTGACACCCGCGATCGGCGGCTCCCCCCTCCCGCGAGTGACACCCGCGATCGGTGGCACCCCCCCCAAAGACCGTCATCGCAATCGCTCGCAAAACCACCGACATCGCAAGCAAAACAACCGACATCGCAAGCAAAACGACCGACATCGCAATCGCAAACAAAACAACTGACTTCGCAATCTCAAGCAAAACGACTGACATCGCAATCGCAAGCAAAACGACCGACATCGCAATCGCTCGCAAAACGACCGACATCGCAAGCAAAACGACCGACATCGCAACCGCAAGCAAAACGACTGACTTCGCAATCGCAAGCAAAACGACTGACATCGCAATCGCAAGCAAAACGACTGACATCGCAATCGCAAGCAAAACGACTGACATCGCAATCGCAAGCAAAACGACCGACATCACAATCGCTCGCAAAACGACCGGCATCGCAAGCAAAACGACCGACATTGCAATCGCAAGCAAAACGACTGACATCGCAATTGCAAGCAAAACGACCGACATCGCAAGCAAAACGACCGACATCGCAATCGCAAGCAAAACGACCGACATTGCAAGCAAAACGACCAACATCGCAAGCAAAACGACCAACATCGCAATCGCAAGCAAAACGACCGAAATCGCAAGCAAAACGACTGACTTCGCAATCGCAAGTAAAACGACTGACATCGCAATCGCAAGCAAAACGACCGACATCGCAATCGCAAGCAAAACGATCGACATCGCAATCGCAAGTAAAACGATCGACATCGCAATCGCAAGCAAAACGACTGACTTCGCAATCGCAAGTAAAACGACTGACATCGCAATCGCAAGCAAAACGACCGACATCGCAATCGCTCGCAAAACAACTGACATCGCAAGCAAAACGACTGACTTTGCAATCGCAAGCAAAACGACCGACATCGCAATCGCAAGCAAAACAATCGACATCGCAATCGCAAGCAAAACGACCGACATCGCAAGCAAAACGACTGACTTCGCAATCGCAAGCAAAATGACTGACATCGCAATCGCAAGCAAAACGACCGACATCGCAATCGCTCGCAAAACGACCGACATCGCAAGCAAAACGACTGACTTCGCAATCGCAAGCAAAACGACTGACTTCGCAATCGCAAGCAAAACGACCGACATCGCAAGCAAAACGACCGACATTGCAATCGCAAGCAAAACGACTGACTTCGCAATCGGCCGCAAAACGACCGACATCGCAATCGCAAGCAAAACGACTGACTTCGCAATCGCAAGCAAAACGACTGACATTGCAATCGCAAGCAAAATGACTGACATCGCAATCGCTCGCAAAACGACCGACATCGCAAGCAAAATGACCGACATTGCAATCACAAGCAAAACGACCGACATTGCAATCGCAAGCAAAACGACCGACATCGCAAGCAAAACGACCAACATCGCAATCGCAAGCAAAACGACTGACTTCACAATCGCAAGCAAAACGACTGAAATCGCAATCGCTCGCAAAACGACCAACATCGCAAGCAAAACTACTGACATCGCAATCGCAAGCAAAACGACTGACATCGCAATCGCAAGCAAAACGACTGACTTTGCAATCGCAAGCAAAACGACCGACATCGCAATCACTCGCAAAACGCCTGACATCGCAAGCAAAACGACCGACATTGCAATCGCAAGCAAAACGACCGACATTGCAATCGCTCGCAAAACGCCTGACATCGCAAGCAAAACGACCGACATTGCAATCGCAAGCAAAACGACCAACATTGCAATCGCAAGCAAAACGACCGACATCGCAATCGCTCGCAAAACGACCGACATCGCAAGCAAAACGACCGACATTGCAATCGCAAGCAAAACGACCGACATTGCAATCGCAAGCAAAACAACCGACATCGCAATCGCAAGCAAAATGACCGACATCGCAATCACAAGCAAAACGACTGACTTTGCAATCGCAAACAAAACGACCAACATTGCAATCGCAAGCAAAATGACTGACATCGCAAGCAAAACGACCGACATCGCAATCGCTCGCAAAACGCCCGACATCGCAACCGCCCGCAAATTGAATGACATCGCAATCATCCGCAAACCCCCCCTGCGACTGACAACGCAATCGCTCGCACAGCTCCTCCCACCCCAACTGACAGCGAGATCGCACGCAACCCAGACATGATCGCTCCCCGCTGAGTGCCTAATGCACACGATGCGTTTTCCCGCTCGATTCGCGGGTCGATTAGATTATTTCCAACATGCTCGATTCGGATTTCGATCGTTCCTGCCGTCGATTTGGCATAATTAACATGTTGGAAATAATCGAATCGATCCCGATTGACCCACGGCGGCACAACCCCCCCCCCCCCGCGAGTGACACCCGCGATCGGCGGCTCCCCCCTCCCCCCCCCCGCGAGTGACACCCGCGATCGGCGGCACCCCCCCAAAGACCGTCATCGCAATCGCTCGCAAAACCACCGACATCGCAAGCAAAACAACCGACATCGCAAGCAAAACGACCGACATCGCAATCGCAAGCAAAACAACTGACTTCGCAATCTCAAGCAAAACGACTGACATCGCAATCGTAAGCAAAACGACCGACATCGCAATCGCTCGCAAAACGACCGACATCGCAAGCAAAACGACCGACATCGCAACCGCAAGCAAAACGACTGACTTCGCAATCGCAAGCAAAACGACTGACATCGCAATCGCAAGCAAAACGACTGACATCGCAATCGCAAGCAAAACGACTGACATCGCAATCGCAAGCAAAACGACCGACATCACAATCGCTCGCAAAACGACCGGCATCGCAAGCAAAACGACCGACATTGCAATCGCAAGCAAAACGACCGACATCGCAATCGCTCGCAAAACAACTGACATCGCAAGCAAAACGACTGACTTCGCAATCGCAAGCAAAACGACCGACATCGCAATCGCAAGCAAAACAATCGACATCGCAATCGCAAGCAAAACGACCGACATCGCAAGCAAAACGACTGACTTCGCAATCGCAAGCAAAATGACTGACATCGCAATCGCAAGCAAAACGACCGACATCGCAATCGCTCGCAAAACGACCGACATCGCAAGCAAAACGACTGACTTCGCAATCGCAAGCAAAACGATTTACTTCGCAATCGCAAGCAAAACGACCGACATCGCAAGCAAAACGACCGACATTGCAATCGCAAGCAAAACGACTGACTTCGCAATCGGCCGCAAAACGACCGACATCGCAATCGCAAGCAAAACGACTGACTTCGCAATCGCAAGCAAAACGACTGACATTGCAATCGCAAGCAAAATGACTGACATCGCAATCGCTCGCAAAACGACCGACATCGCAAGCAAAATGACCGACATTGCAATCACAAGCAAAACGACCGACATTGCAATCGCAAGCAAAACGACCGACATCGCAATCGCTCGCAAAACGACCGACATCGCAAGCAAAACAACTGACTTCGCAATCTCAAGCAAAACGACTGACATCGCAATCGCAAGCAAAACGACCGACATCGCAATCGCTCGCAAAACGACCGACATCGCAAGCAAAACGACCGACATCGCAACCGCAAGCAAAACGACTGACTTCGCAATCGCAAGCAAAACGACTGACATCGCAATCGCAAGCAAAACGACTGACATCGCAATCGCAAGCAAAACGACTGACATCGCAATCGCAAGCAAAACGACAGACATCACAATCGCTCGCAAAACGACCGGCATCGCAAGCAAAACGACCGACATCGCAATCGCAAGCAAAACGACTGACATCGCAATTGCAAGCAAAACGACCGACATCGCAAGCAAAACGACCGACATCGCAATCGCAAGCAAAACGACCGACATTGCAAGCAAAACGACCAACATCGCAATCACAAGCAAAACGACCGACATTGCAAGCAAAACGACCAACATCGCAATCGCAAGCAAAACGACCGAAATCGCAAGCAAAACGATCGGCATCGCAATCGCAAGTAAAACGACCGACATCGCAATCGCAAGCAAAACGACCGACATCGCAAGCAAAACGACTGACTTCGCAATCGCAAGTAAAACGACTGACATCGCAATCGCAAGCAAAACGACCAACATCGCAATCGCAAGCAAAACGATCGACATCGCAATCGCAAGTAAAACGATCGACATCGCAATCGCAAGCAAAACGACTGACTTCGCAATCGCAAGTAAAACGACTGACATCGCAATCGCAAGCAAAACAACCAACATCGCAATCGCTCGCAAAACAACTGACATCGCAAGCAAAACGACTGACTTTGCAATCGCAAGCAAAACGACCGACATCGCAATCGCAAGCAAAACAATCGACATCGCAATCGCAAGCAAAACGACCGACATCGCAAGCAAAACGACTGACTTCGCAATCGCAAGCAAAATGACTGACATCGCAATCGCAAGCAAAACGACCGACATCGCAATCGCTCGCAAAACGACCGACATCACAAGCAAAACGACTGACTTCGCAATCGCAAGCAAAACGACTGACTTCGCAATCGCAAGCAAAATGACCGACATCGCAAGCAAAACGACCGACATTGCAATCGCAAGCAAAACGACTGACTTCGCAATCGGCCGCAAAACGACCGACATCGCAATCGCAAGCAAAACGACTGACTTCGCAATCGCAAGCAAAACGACTGACATTGCAATCGCAAGCAAAATGACTGACATCGCAATCGCTCGCAAAACGACCGACATCGCAAGCAAAATGACCGACATTGCAATCACAAGCAAAACGACCGACATTGCAATCGCAAGCAAAACGACCGACATCGCAATCGCTCGCAAAACGACCGACATCGCAAGCAAAACGACCGACATTGCAATCGCAAGCAAAACGACTGACATTGCAATCGCCAGCAAAATGACCGACATCGCAATCGCTCGCAAAACGACCGACATCGCAAGCAAAACGACCGACATCGCAATCGCAAGCAAAACGACTGACTTCGCAATCGGCCGCAAAGCGACTGACTTTGCAATCGCAAACAAAACGACCAACATTGCAATCGCAAGCAAAACGACTGATATCGCAAGCAAAACGACCGACATCGCAATCGCTCGCAAAACGCCTGACATCGCAAGCAAAAGACTGACATCGCAACCGCAAGCAAAACGACCGACATCGCAACCGCCCGCAAATTGAATGACATCGCAATCATCCGCAACCCCCCCCCCCCCCCCCCCCCGTGACTGACAACGCAATCGCTCGCACAGCTCCCCCCACCCCAACTGACAGCGAGATCGCACGCAGCCCAGACATGATCGCTCCCCGCTGAGTGCCTAATTCACACGATGCGTTTTCCCGCTCGATCCGCGGGTCGATTACATTATTTCCAACATGCTCGATTCGGATTTCGATCGTTCCTGCCGTCGATTTGGCATAATTAACATGTTGGAAATAATCGAATCGATCCCGATTGACCCGCGGATCGAGCGGGAAAACGCATCTTGTGTACCGAGCATAAGACCAGAGACTGGTAGGAGTGTCTGAGGGCTGGGACTTGGGAGGGCTAATGTATAATTAATCAGGAAGCAGGGTAAGTGAGGATATGACATCACAATTGGCTTCAGACAAGACAGACAAACATGGAACCTGCCATGAGCTGTCAGGAGCATCATTCTCTGCATATACTATATAAAAATTCTGTGAAATCCAAACGTGGACAGTGAAATGCATATGTAATGTAAGTACAGCCAGTATTTAGCTACTGATATATGTGTTTTTTTGTCTTTGAGACCCTATACCTAACAGCTCCTCTTTAAAACAAAACATATCCATGTGTTAGAATGGCCCAGTCAAAGTCCAGATCTAAATCCAATTGAGAATCTGTGGCAAGATCTGAAAACTGCTGTTCACAAACGCTGTCCATCTAATCTGACTGAGCTGGAGCTGTTTTGCAAAGAAGAATGGGCAAGGATTTCAGTCTCTAGATGTGCAAAGCTGGTAGAGACATACCCTAAAAGACTGGCAGCTGTAATTGCAGCAAAAGGTGGTTCTACAAAGTATTGACTCAGGGGGCCGAATAATTACGCACACCCCACTTTGCAGTTATTTATTTGTAAAAAATGTTTGGAATTATGTATGATTTTCGTTCCACTTCTCACATGTACACCACTTTGTATTGGTCTTTCACGTGGAATTCCAATAAAATTTATGCATGTTTGTGGCAGTAATGTGACAAAATGTGGAAAACTTCAAGGGGGCAGAATAGTTTTGCAACCCACTGTATTGCAGGTGCTCCTGCGCCACAGCCAACAGGCTTGTTGGCTGTGGTTCAGAGGAGCTAGCGCTGGAATGGAGGGAGAGAGGACGACGGGTAAGCCTTATTAGCATCCAGAGGCTGCCCCCTACCGAGGTAGTTATCCCCATGTGGGTTTCTATTTATTAGTGTCTCTTTAAGCAAAAGGGCTAGTGCAATGAATAACAGAGTACACTATTCTGTTTGGACTTGATAGACAGATGTCTTTTTTTTTCAACTAAACTAACTATGCAACTAGTAATAACTAATCAGCTAAGAAGTATTGACAGTACTTGATGGTGCAGGACCCATAGAGGTACAGTTTAAAAAGACCAGTTGAAAGTAGTCATAAATAACATGGTGAAAGAGGTACAATTCTATGAAGAATATCTCCCTAAACCATCAAAGAAGCACTTAAGCCACAAGGCCCAGGAAAACAAGAGAAAACGGAGTCTAAAAATTGCATTCCTGCAGACAGTTGCACACAGTGCTTAGAGAAAGAGTCCAAAAAACAAAACAAAAAAATGATCAGGAACTGCCAAATTTTTTGAACACATATACCATAAATGCCAAGAAATTCACAACAAGTTACAACTCAATCAGAGAAGAGCATAACAATGCTGGAGGCGCCCAGGTATGTGAAATAGTGTTTAAAAAAAGTGTTGGTCTTACCTTAAAGTGTACCCGAGGTGGATATTAATGTGTAAAATGGGACACAGAGACATGTTCACTTTCTAATGCCAGGCCTCTGTGTCCCCTCCGTGCCGCAGCTTGTCAGTAGATAATGGTGAAAGGGCATCCCTTGCAGTAGAGGCACTCCTGCGTAATGCCCCTTACCTGCCCCTCAGAGGCTTCTCACTGGCTCTCCTCCGCCCCCTTCCCTTCCACTCAGTGCTCTCGGAGGTGCAGCATCGTAACCTCGGGATCGTGGCCATATTTTTTTTTACAACGAAAAGAAACTGAAGTAAAATTTTAAAGGGTTTCATCAGACAAAGAGATTATGTTCAGGCAAAAGTTTCAAGTTGCAGCTGTCAGGATAGAAGTGGTTAGCAAAGGAGTTTAGGTTAAAACTATTCAAACTAAGTTGCTTTTAACAAAAGTTGTTTGTTTAATATGTGGTTTTATTCAGTTTTATGCAATCATTTATTTTTAGGCATTATTATGTACTGTAGTTGGCATTAAACACATTAAACGCAAAGCGTGCAACACAAGGAGTGCAAGTATTTTATGGTTTAGGCTGTTACCCGACTGTTACAGTTCTATTTTCAAGAATGTTTTCTCTGATGTGTTTCTTTTGCTTCTAATAATGCTTGTAAATGGGCAGCACCAGCCCACAATGATCCAAGTACATCTTTCTCAACCCTCAAAGCATCTTCCATTAACAATTCTCTTCCAGAGACCATCAATTTCTTCAGTGCTCTGGTCACCTCTGCTGCTCCTTTAGTGTATGATGATATCCATGTTTGTGCTTCCTCCAGTGCACCATCAGCACCACAAGATAAGACCTCATCAGCCAGGCCTATGTTTAACGCCAATTCAGGATGAAGTCTAACCGCTCCACTGAGTAGCTTCAGGGCATGTCTGCTCTCAATAAGCTGAGTAAATCTATTTGCTCCTCCCCAATCTGGAACCAGTTCCATGTGTTTATGCACAAATCGTATTTCACTTCCTTCTGTCATCAACCTGCAGAATAAAAACATTATAAACAGTATTTTTTATAATAAAATATTTCGAATTTTGAATACTTCAGTACTGTATTTTCACAAGTGTAACCATTAAAAGATCTCCGCATAAAAATGTATTACACTGTTACAAAGCAATAGTCCAAATGATAAAAATATCTTCATTTGTTAAACCTAAACTATGAGCAGATGTAAAATAAACCTTACTTTGCACACAACTTTATTTACACATAGCTGCAGCACAAATTCATGCCACAATTCAATTTTCCTATACAATTGTTAAATTGTATAGAAAAAAAAGGAAAATGGATCGATTTGGTTAAATCGTGTATGGTCACCAGAAGGCTACCACTATACTAATTATATATATGTAGCCCCTTGCCAGGGCCTTTATTGTTGCCTGCAACCCCTTGCAATTTCTGCAGAACCCTAAATAAGGGTACCCTCAGATGGTCTTCTACTTTTACCTAAGTGGTAAGGGGGGGGGGGGGGGGGGGGGCGCCATATGCATGTACCAGTAGAAATACTCAGCAGTAAATTCGAAAAACAAATTTCCCACTGGGGCTTTACTTGAATTTCCCTGCCGAATCAGTATTCCACATGATGTACAAACAGGAAGCAGCAGTGGAATTTTACATAAGCCACCAACAGGGCTCCTAATCAGTACCGTGGCGACAAACTGGCATGCAGCAGTCTGAAATTAAACTAGTAGAACAGAAGACTAGAAAATCCAAATGAATTGCGACGTATGGTTGCATGCATTTTTTGCTCAACACAGTGAGATTCCATTCATTATATATGGATCATAGGATCGCAACCACATCGGGGAGAATCACCTAGCAATGCAGTACCGTGCGATTCAAAGGCCAGTTGCGTTGCACCCAGTGCAGAATTGTAAATCAGCCCTTACAGTGGCTAGAGGAGTTTTGAATATCCTTATCACTTGCTTGAACTTGCTGAACCAACCCTAGATAGGAGGTACGTCTAAAGTTTTATGCAAAAAAAGAACAAAAAAAACCCCAAAAAAACCTTTTAAATCTCAGTGAACCTTTAATGATGAAAACGTGGAAGGTACCTGAAATCACATGCTACACATAACTCAGCACCTTCGGCCTCTGCTTTCCCTTCAACTAATGCAACAGTAATGATAGGCAACCTAGATAGAATAAAATCATGTTTTAGTACATATCCTTTCCATTAGCCTCTTCAGAAGCAGAACATTTTTGCACCACTTTCATTTTAACAAGAAATGTTAATTTATTGTTTGTTTGTGCTATACATCTGAATTTTTTTTCTGACCAATAGAGCATCCTTTCAGTAATAAAAGTATATGCAGAAAGTATATGTTTTCCATTACAGAGTTACAGACTACCCAGCAAGCTCATGGTTAACCAGAACTCCTAGAAGTGTGTAAGGGACTACAAAGGACCAAAAAGCCCTCTTACTAAAATGTTTGCCTTCTTAAAACAGAAGGTATATGCAATAATTCAGGTTGGAGTGAGTATATGATGTCTCCCACAATGCATCACTGCTGAATATACAAATCATCCTTTCTTGTCCATGTAAGCTAACCACACCTCCAGATCCGCTGGAATGCAATGATGTGTCAGCATGTTATTTGTACAGAGCCACAATAATCCAACATGCATATAGACTGTTTCGAATTGGTTGATCCTCATCAGTGCATGGCGTGGATTCATGTGGCTCTATGGAGTAGTCCTTGAAACACCCAGAGGTACAGAGTACCCAGCAAGGTCATGGTGAACCAGAACTCCTAGTGTGGTAGGGGCTGTTTTAAGAAGGCAAACTTTTGTTTTGCTTAACATTTTAGTAAGAAGGCTTTTTGGTCTTTTGCGCCTCTAAACACTCCTAGGAGTTCTGGTTCACCATGAGCTTGCTAGGTAGTCCTTAACTGTGGGTTTTTCAAGTCCTACTCCATAGAGCCACATAAATGGGCAGCTGAGGTGAGAGCGATATGAAGGCTGCCATATTTATTTCCTTTTAAGCAATCCCAGTTACCTGGCTGTCCTGCTAATTCTCTGCCTCTAATACTTTTAGCCATAAACCCTGGACAAGCATGCAGAAGATCAGGTGTTTCTGACATTATAGTCAGATCTG
Source organism: Hyperolius riggenbachi (assembly GCF_040937935.1). Taxonomy (NCBI): domain Eukaryota; kingdom Metazoa; phylum Chordata; class Amphibia; order Anura; family Hyperoliidae; genus Hyperolius; species Hyperolius riggenbachi. The sequence continues at coordinate 295,829,187 of NC_090649.1, forward strand.
AAAGATTAGCTGCATGTTTGTTTCTGACATTATTTAGACACTACTGCATCCTAATAGACCAGCAGGACTGCCAGGCAACTGGTATTGTATAAAAGGAAATAAATATGGCAGCCTCCATATATTTCGCACTTCAGTTGTCCTTTAATTCATGCCATGCATTGATGAGGATCAACCAATTTGAAACAAAGTGCACAAGTGAAAAAAGAGCATTGTGATTTACATGTTAATCACGGTGCCTTGCAATCCGCAAATTGGAAACGCAGCTAGTGGAAAAGAGCACGTAGAAGTGTAACTTTAGCCAAACATTTTCATTTTCGCTTTGAATAGCGTGAGTCTCTGCAATGGGTTTTGTTTGGTGGAATCTCTTCTCAGTTTTTGCTACAGTTACACTATCAATGTGAATTAAATGAATATAAATGTATTCACTGGGGGGCAAAGAAAGCAATAAAAACATATTTAGTACTGTGGAAATGGGTAACATCAATAGTGTTCCCAACTAAAATGTTCTTCAGTTACAGTTTTGTCAATTAAAACGCACTTGAACTGTGAGGGCTATGGAGGCTGTCAAATTTATTTCCTTTTAAACAATGCCAGGCTGTCCTGCTGCACCCCTGACACTAATGCTGGGCATACACGGAACGTTCTTGTGCCGGTATCGAGCCAGCGGCTCGATGCCGCCGCGTCACCGCTCTTCCGCACGGATCGATTGCCGCTCGTCCCCGCGGAAGCGGCTAACGAGCCGCTCGTTTCTTGACATTGTTCTCCCCGCCGGTATCGAGCGCAGTATCATCAGGCTCGATTGATAAGCCTCCCTCCTAGAGAAATGGGGGGAGCAGGCATATAGCTAGAGAAATGGGGGGAGCAGGCGGCATATAGCTAGAGAAATGGGAGGAGCAGGCATATAGCTAGAGAAATGGGAGGAGGAAATGGGGGGAGCAGGCATATAGCTAGAGAAATGGGGGAAGCAGGCATATAGCTAGAGAAATGGGGGGAGCAGGCATATAGCTAGAGAAATGGGGGGAGCAGGCATATAGCTAGAGAAATGGGGGGAGCAGGCATATAGCTAGAGAAATGGGGGGAGCAGGCATATAGCTAGAGAAATGGGGGGAGCAGGCATATAGCTAGAGAAATGGGGGGAGCAGGCATATAGCTAGAGAAATGGGAGGAGCAGGCATATAGCTAGAGAAATGGGGGGAGCAGGCATATAGCTAGAGAAATGGGGGGAGCAGGCATATAGCTAGAGAAATGGGGGGAGCAGGCATATAGCTAGAGAAATGGGAGGAGCAAGCATATAGCTAGATAAATGGGGGGAGCAGGCATATAGCTAGAGAAATGGGAGGAGCAGGCATATAGCTAGAGAAATGGGGGGAGCAGGCATATAGCTAGAGAAATGGGGGGAGCAGGCATATAGCTAGAGAAATCGGGGGAGCAGGCATATAGCTAGAGAAATGAATGGGGGGAGCAGGCATATAGCTAGAGAAATGGGGGGAGCAGGCATATAGCTAGAGAAATGGGGGGAGCAGGCATATACTATCACCTGTGCAAATCAAAAAAAAAAAAAAAAGTGAGTGCACACCAATATTATGCCTGTAAGCCAGTAATTAAAAATAACAATAGCTTGTGAATACATTCACTATCCTGCGGTGCAACATCCAGATGAGAGACAACAGTTCATACATATATTCAAGTAGAAAGTAAATCCAGGAGCAACACGCTGGCTGTTATAAACACACTTCTCATAAGCTTTAATCAACACAACTTCCAAAGGCAAAAACAGCAATTAAAATCTATAACACTTATCGACAATGCAGATTGTAAGAGAGGTGTGGAGGAGGTCGATGGTTGTTTTGCCCTGCAATGTGGGCTTTTTTTAATTGCTGTTTGTGCCTTTGGAAGTTGTGTTGATTAAAGCTTATGAGAAGTGTGTTTATAACAGCCAGCGTGTTGCTCCTGGATTTACTTTCTACTAGATTATATAGACTATCACCTTTCCTGATGCCCACCGCTCCCCCCGTACTCCTCTCTGCCCCCACGGCTCACCTAAAAGCCCCCCAGCAGCCTCTTCTGGGTCGCAGAGGTCGGGCTTTACTGCGCAAGAAGCTGGCCGGGCTGCACGCACCCTGGCACTCACACCAGTGGCCGGGAGCACGCTGTGCATGCGTATGATGTTCTCTGCATGACGTAGTGACATCATACACATATGCAGAGCACCCAGTCAGTGCCAGAAATGAATATGGCAGCCTCCATAACCCTCAGTTCAGTTGTACTTTAAAGTGCTGCCAGATATAGTGCCCTATTGCTGTTCTTCCACCATAGTGTCCTCAGTAATAATGCCCCCCTCCTCCTTCCCATATAGGGCTTCCCCTTACAGTGCACCCAGGATAGTGCCCTAATTTGTCTGCCTTTATAGTGCCCCTTTTATAGCTCCCTCAATTACTGTGACCCCCTTATAGGTAAAAAAAACATGGTATTTCCCTCCCCATACTACCCCGTTTTAGTGTCGCCAGTGTCTTCCCCCACATATTGCTGCTGTTTTTGTGATCCCAGTTAGTGTCTCCGCCATGTAGTGACCACTGTTATTGTCTTCCCAGTTTCTTAACCCCCCCATAGCACCCACATTACAGTGGCCTCACCTTGGCCTGCAGAGCTCTTGTGAAGCATGTTGCTTACCTCCCAAGGTCATCCCTGATTGCAACCACCTTACTCAGAAGCAGCCACCAACAATCTTTCAAGTTCTAAGTGTGGCAGCTCTTCTGCTCCTTGTCACTGCTGTTATGCGTTACCATGATGCCAGGAGTGGGTAATTGAGTTGGTGCATCAGACTCAGAACTTAAAAGATCGCAGTTGGCTACATCTGTGCAAATTGCAACTAAGTAGGGACAGCTGAAGAAGGTATACATACATTCTGTTTTCCTGATAGCTATGCAGTCAGGAAGGCAGCCTGGGGCACCCAAACAATGATGCCAGTGGGTGTTACTGATCCTTACTGTGTGAGCATACAGCAGGGTGATTTGTGGTCAGCAAGGATAGTCCTGTTTTACAAACTATTTACAGTTACATAAAGGAGCCTGATGGAACTAATGCTTCACAAGAATTTTCAGTATAACAATAAATATAATATACTAATTAACTGGAGTAACTCTTATACAGTACTTTTTTTTTCCAGTAACAGTGGTACAAAGTGAACATCAGTAATACCTCTGCAGTCTTGTAAGAATGTCCTGCATTAGCATCCATATCTTCAACTCATCCTATAGAAACAACAAAAAAACACAGCTGTTGCATAAAAAGATAAAAGTAAATGTATGCCATTTTTAGGAATGCAGTGTAGTGGTAGAATGCAAAGTCCACAGCCCTACATCAGCAATCACATTTCATTTTAATGAAGTTGCATGCAAATACTGATTGGCGTCTGGAAAGTTTAAGATGGCCACAAGCAGACTTAAAGTATTCCTGAACTGAGAGGGAAATGGAGACTGCCATATTTATTGTTATTTATCATATTATTGCCTGGCAGTCCTGTTGATCTCTTTGGCTGCAGTAGTGTCTTAATCAGACTCCTGAAACAAGCATGCAGCTAATCCAGTCCGACTTCAAGGGAACCTGAATGAGAGGGATATGGAGGCTGGCATATTTATTCAATTTTAAACAATACCAGTTGCCTGGCAGCTCTGCTGATCCTCAACCTCTTATACTTTAAGCCACAGACCCTTAATAAGCATGCACATCAAATGTTTCTGACAAAATTAGCTGCATGCTTGTTTCAGGTGTGTGATTCAGACACTACTGATGCCAGAATGAGCTGCAGGATGGCCAGGCACCTGGTATTGTTTAAAGGGAAATGAATATGGCACCCTCCATATACCTCTTGCTTTAGGTCCACCTTATAGTGTACCAGAGATGAAAATAACAACATAACTGGGTCTTCTGCGCAGAAGGCCATGACTGACGCGGCTAATTCTGTTACTGGGGCTGATCACGGCTGAACGGCAGACCGCGGGACTCAGACTGAACGGCAATGGGGCTGGAGGAAGCCCCGGGTAAGTATTAAATCTTGCGTTATTTTCATCTCTAGGTCAATTTAAGGAGGCCATACACGAATAGATTTTTGCCCAATGTGGCAAACAGATCAATCTCGCTCTGATCTGATCTGTGAGGGATTGATTCCCCCATACACTGCACAGATTTTTACTTAGTACAAATAATTACTTAGTATTTATATAGTAAAACATCCTCTGCAGTGCTGTACAGAATACATTGTCTTGTCACTTAAAGGCCTGTACCCACGTCACGACCATCACAGCGGATCTGATCTTCAGCCACTTCTGGTTCCTGGACGTGGAGGCTTACATCCACACTAGCTGCTCTAAAGGTTGCTGGACGTGAGGCCCACGTCCAGCACTAAAAGCTGCCGCCGTGATCGTGCTTGTGCACACGCGCCCCCCCGTTGCTCGTGCAGTCTTCCAATATTGAAAGATTGCTGCTACCAGCCTCCATATACCTCTCGCTTCAGGTTCCCTTCAGGGCTCATTTCCACTATTGCGAATGCGCATGCATTTTTCGCATGCAAATTCGCATAGCAGTACAAGTGAATGGGACTGTTTCCACTTGTCAGGATTCCTTTGCGTTTTTCTGTGCAGAAAAAATTCGCATGGCAGAGCCATCAGAATTCGCATACCGCATACCGCTATGCGAATCGCATACAATTTATTTAATAGGAAATTCGGATGAGGTTTGGGTATGCGAATTTTCATGCGAATTCGCATAGAAACAATGGAAAAGCACACCAGCACTGCCATGGTTAAATTCGCATACATCGTCATCCATGCGAATTCGCACGCGAATTCGCATTAAAAATCGCCTTGTCCCGCATGCGAATTTCGCATCCGCATGCGAATTTTTACCGCGGCGATTCGCACCGCACAAGTGGAAATGCAGCCTAATAGGAAATTCGCATGAGGTTTGGGTATGCGAATTTTCGTGCGAATTTTCATGCAAATTTGCATAGAAACAATGGAAAAGCACACCAGCACTGCCATGGTTAAATTCGCATACATCGTCATCCATGCGAATTCGCATGAAAATTCGCATGGACCCGCATGCGAATTTCGCATCCGCATGCAAATTTTTACCGCGGCGATTCGCACCGCACAAGTGGAAATGCAGCCTCAAGCTTCATGCATTCACTGAAATATGTCACCCTAATGTTTGTTAGTAGATCGCCAAGGCAGCAGTTTGGGGAATGCATGTTGGGCAGTTACAGCTGAGCCATGTGTGCTGTTGCATGGAGAGAAAAAGAGGGATGATACTGAATATGCATGCATCATCCTGCCACTTGGGCAACAGGGAAGGCAATGTTGCACATTTGTCACTTGTTTTAAGATATGTATCTCTGCATTGTAAGGGAAAGTGATTATTATTCCATACAACACCCAACACATTATCTGCCAACTTTTGTATGTGATAGCAGGGCGTCATCCCGGATTTCACCTGGGGTGAATCTTCTTATGTCATCTCAGGATAGAGTAGATTGGTCTGGTGCTGCAATTGACCTATTTAATTGAGGGAGTGATAACTCTTTCATATTGGAAATTATTCTAAAGGAGAAGAGGTGCTCACAACTAAGGGTTAATCAGGAGGAGAAGGATTCAGCACCTTTCCATAGACCCCAGGATTGTAAGGGCTCGTTCCCACTATCGCGAATCCGCATGCGTCCAACGCATGCGGATTCGCACATGTAATGCAAGTGGATGGGCCTGTTTCCACTGTAGCATTGTTAAGGTGCGTTTTTTTCAGCGGTAAAAAAACGCACAAACGAGTCAACGAATTCGCCTGCGAGTGGAATGCATGCGAATCGCCGCTAATGTATTTAATAGGGAAATCGCATGCGGCTTTGTCATGCGGATTTCCCCGCGATTTCGCGTGCGATTTCGCATGCTTTGCTATAGAGCTTTACTCTGGCAGTGACATGGTTAAAATCGCCTGGCTCCTTGCCATGCGAAATCGCATGCGAAATCGCGGCTAAACCCGCATGTGGAAACGCAGCCGCATGCGATTTCTTCTGCGGTGGAATCCAGGCGATTCCGCACCGCTACAGTGGAAACAAGCCCTAAGTGGTTATCATTTGTCTGCCCTTATTTATCTAGGGGAAGGTGTGAATGTAATCAAGTGTGACTCTGTAAACTGTTTGACATTTCTCCCCTTTCTCCCTCCCCACCACTGATGAAACTTTTGTTTGCTCATTGCTACTGCTAATTATAGCAATCCTTATCTGGCGCCCACTGGCATGATTCAGATGTCCCCGGCTCTGTGTATCTGGGGGATCCACACAAGGATCTTTAGGCTGCTAAGTCCTCTGCCAATAGGTGGTTTCAACTCAGGCCCCTTTCACACTGGTGTGTTGCGTTACCTTGTTTTGCCGCAGGGTAATGCTTCACCAAAGAAAGTCTATGGGGCATTTCAAACCTGGCGCGATGTGATACGATCTGCCGGATATGCCCGAGTTAAAGCAAAAGCAACAGCGTGTTTTTGGGCAACATGCATGGTGACGGAAGTCATGTAAGTTAATGGAAATGCAGAAATTTGAAATGTTTTCACGTTCACGTTGTGGTTTACATGTGCAGAAGCGTATTTTTTCAATACACTTCCACGCAATTCTTCTTTAAGCCACAAGAAGTGAGCGCTAGAGAGCCTTAGTTCCTGCTTGGTTTGCAGCCAGAAGGAAGATTGCTGCGGCAATCCCCGTAGGCTATTTTTAGCATTGCAGTGTGATGCGATCATTGCACCACACCGCTCTTGTACCGCCAGTTACCAAGTGTGAAACCAGCATAAGAGGTAGGGTCTATTATTCCATTCAATGTTATATTTCAAAGTACCCCTGAACTAAGTTTATAGTTTTCCAGTTTGCCATGTATGTATGTCAGCGGTACTGTGGCACATGTGACACGCCCCTTTGTGGTGTAGTTTCCGCCCCTTCACTTGCTCCTGACATTAACGCTTCCCAGCTCTCACTGTGCACTGTGTCCCAGTGTGAGCACTAACTTCCAGTGTTGTCACCATTTTGGTCGTGACAGCGGAAAATTCGAACTGTGGCGGAACGGGATCTTGAACAGAGGAAGACAGCGAGGAGATTCAGCAGATTGCAAGTAATGCTGCAATTTTTTTACAGGTGGCATTCGATTCTTGATAGGGCGGGGGTTTCCTCAAATACCCCAGAAGCGCTGCAGACCCATCTCACACAGGGTCACTGACAAAGGGTGAGTGCCCCATCTTAAGGGGAAAGTGGTGGCTATTACCAATGGCAGTTTTATAGATGAATTAAGGGGATAGTTTCTTAGTTAATGGCCAACCTCCTATGAGCAGGGCCTTTACTGCAATGGTCTACTGGGTCCCCCAATGAGTTCATCAATAAAACAATTTTACAAAAATTACAAAAATCATATTATTTCATGTAATATGATAAAGAGCTTAATGTGATATGTAGGAAATAATCATGCGCTCCCCCTTGTCCACAATGATCACACTTTGGGGCGTGGCTTGAGTGACGTCAACTCGTACATGCGTAACGTGTGACACGTACGCCAGCAAGTGCAGCCGAGTGGCGTCACTGCTGTGATCCCCGGCGCGGCGTTTTAATCCATTAGCAGCGGCGTGGAGGGTAATCTTAGACGGCGGGAGGCAGCCACCCGGGAGCTAAGTCCTCTTAGCCTATATTCTTGTAATCCATCCCGCTGCCTTACGAACAGCTTGTTTTTAACTTTTCTATTGAAATAAAAAGAGGTAATGCACGAATAGAGGCGGGTCCTCTTTTTTGTTTTTATCTCCATATTTCACACGATTGGGAAGGAGAGCCCAGCGGAGCCCAGCAGAGGTTGGAGGATATCTAACAGCCAGAGAGGCGACGGGGGGGCCAACAACCCACGGAAGTGAGGCTTGGTCACTTGAGACCTTAGGATCTGGTGAGTCTGTACCCGCAAGGGGATCTGCACTTGTATATTTTATCGAATGTGATCATTGTGGACAAGGGGGAGCGCATGATTATTTCCTGCATAGACTATCACCAGAGCAACCTGGCATATCTTGCAGCACCCCCACAAGATTTATTTTGGAGTTGTCAATTAAGTGTAACCTGAACAGTATAGGCCCAGAGAGGTGTTTAACATTATCTGAGCTTATTTCTATTGTGAGCGCTGAATTTATTTTTTCCATTTAATGTGATATGTATCCAGGTGGTTGAAAAGTGGAACAACTGCAAACAATTAGAGCCCCTGCTTCATGTATCCACCAAATCCTAATTGGTTGCTCTGGACAACTGCTTTACATGTAGTTTTCTGTGAACCTGTCTTGATAAATCCGCCCCATCGTTAGAGACATTGCATATACAGTAGATGTTATCAATGTATCCAGTTTGTTTAGTGCTGGATTAATAGCATGAGCCAGATTATTAAAGCAAAACCTTCACATGTACACAAGCCTGCCCATCAGATAACCAGCAGACCAAGAGGCAAACAATAATAGCCTTGCCAATTCACTTAGCTAGAGACAAAACCAGATGTACTTTATCATTTGCATGCCATTAATGCCCAAATTGTCAGATGAACACATTGTAATTGTTCTTCATCAGCAGTTGCAATATCCTTATGTGGATAGATATTGTTACTGAGCATACCTGTGGGTTGGCAAGAATTTTAGCTAAATTGAAGTCTCTCCCAGAAGAGAAAGTGTTCTCTGATCCATAAATAATGAGTCCTTTTCCTTGTTCCCACTTCTCCAGATCTGAAATCCATTCTTCTAATGCTATTATCATTGTTCCTGTAACATACATTTAGCATCTGTTAAAAAAGCACCATGTATCACCAACAAGAAAAAGACAATAAAGGTTGTTACCTAATACAACATGGCTAAAAGCAGATATGACCATGAAACTTATAGTACAGGTCAAATTATGCAACTGTTATGTGAGAACAGGCTAGCAAAATTAGTTCAGGCTGAACCTGCTAATAGGACATTGTACATGACTATCTCCGTTACCAGTGGAGATTATATTGTGAGCGCTTCTGAGGGCTGGTTCACACTCAGGCACTTTTGGGGAGCTTTTCAGCACTTTGCTGATTGTTGGCAATCAGCAAAGCGCTGTGACTAGTGTATCCCCATGGAATCATTCTCACTGCAGCGTTTGCAATTTACATAAATCGCAAACGTGCAGCATGCAGCATTTTGGCAGTGACCGTGATGTGATTCATGGTCTCTTAAACGGGAATTGCAAATCATCTCATTGATGCCGGCGATCACAGGGACCTGAGGGGGAATGAATGGGAACGAAGTTCCCATTCATTCATCTAACGATCAGCAGTGGAAGCAGTGGTAACAAGTGAGTGGGAGGGAACGCGGCAGCACGATCGCTCCTGCATTTGAGAATGATCACTGTTTTTAAACAAAAATAGTGATCATTCTCACTGTACAAGCACGGATTGGCTCAGGAGACTTCTGTCCCCTGCCACAATCCCCGTCTCTGGGACCATCGCGATCGCGGGCTTCCGCCTGCACGATCACGCGCGCAGCCCCACAAACTGCACGGACATGAGTCTCGCATCCCTGTGGCTGTAGCCGCAACAGCCACGGATGTGAGACACATGTCCATGTGGCTGTAATGGTTAAAGGAAAACTGAAATGAAAGAACATGGACGCTGCCATATTTATTTCCTTTTAAGCAATACTAGTTGTCTGGCTGTCCTGCTGATCCTCTGCCTCTAATACTTTTAGCCATAGACCCTGAACTAGCATGCAGCAGATCAGGTGTTTCTGACATTATTGTCAGATCTGACAAGATTAGCTGCACGCTTGTTTCTGGTGTTATTCAGACTCTACTGCAGCCAAATAGATCAGCAGGGCTGCCAGACAACTGGTATTGTTTAAAAGGAAATACATATGGCAGCCTCATCTACCTCTCACTTCAATTGGCCTTTAATCTTTGTGAAAATGCCCATTGCATGCCTTTGGTGAAAATAAATTTTTGCATGGATGCCGATACAGTTTTACACATTTACTCATTTATGCGAAAATATGTTCAAAACACTTAGCAAATTCCATAAGATTAATTTGATGGATGCATGTCATTTTTCACTGGATAACTACAAAAATAATTTGTTAGTACCCATAATCTAACATTAAATAAATAATATGCTTGAATAAAGGTACATTTAATTTAAGTTAACAGCAGAAAGTGCTGCATGTGCATTTGCTTGCTACATACAGTAGATTAACCACTTAACATCTCAGTCGTTTTCAGCTTATGCATCCGAGCAATGTTCACCTCCCATTCATTAGCCTATAACTTTATCACTACTTATCACAATGAACTGATCTATAGCTTGTTTTTTCCGCCACCAATTAGGCTTTCTTTGGGGGGTACATTTTGCTAAGAGCCACTTTATTGTAAATGCATTTTAACAGGAAGAATAAGAAAAAAAATGAAAAAATTCATTATTTGTCAGTTTTCGGCCATTATAGTTTTAAAATAATACATGCCTCCATAATTAAAACCCACGTATTGTTATTGCCCATTTGTCACGGTTATTTCACCATTTAAATTATGTCCCTATCACAATGTATCGCGACAATATTTTATTTGGAAATAAAAGAGCATTTTTTCCGTTTTGCATACATCACTATTTACAAGCTTATAAAAAAAAAATAGAGAGAAATATTTCATCTTTACATAGATATTTAAAAAGTTTAGACCCTTAGGTAAATATTTATGTGTTTGTTTTTTTTTTTATAGTAATGTTTTTGTTTTTTTTTATTAAACATTTTATGTGGGCATTTTTGGGAGGGTGGGATATAAAAGTGTTTTATTTGGGGAAATATTGGTGTAGTGTAATCTTTTTGGGTATTTACTTGTAGTTTTACTTTTTGGCCACAAGATGGCAATCTCGATTTTTTTTACATGACGTCACTCTAAGCGTACAATGTACGCTTAGAGGGACACAGCTTCAGAAAGAGCGAAGCTTCCGAGAGAAGCTGTCGCTTTTTCAGCGGGGGAGAGGAATCAATGATCGGGCTCCCTAGCCCGATACATTGATTCCGTGGCTACCGACTCCGCGGCCGGGAGTGCGCGTGCACGCGCGCGATCGGCCGCGGGAGCGCGCCTGTCCTCCTTGACGGTTTTATACGTCAAGGAGGACAAAGTGGTTAAAGAGGAACTGTCGCAAAAATCTTAACATTTAAAACACATACAAATAAGAAGTACATTTCTTAGTGAGTAAAATGAGCCATAAATGACTTCTCTCCTATGTTGCTGTCACTTACAGTAAGTAGTAGAAAACTGACATTACCGACAGGTTTTGGGTTAGTCCATCTCTCCATAGGGGATTCTCAGCATGGCCATTAGTCTTTCTAAAGACGCTCCCTGAAAAAGATTTATACAAAGATGCTGGCCAGCCTTCCTGCTCACCGCACACTTTTTTGGCAGTTGGACAGAGCAACTGCCATTTACTAAGTGCATTTTGAAAATAAGGAAATCCCTGTGAACCCCCCATGAGGAGATGGGCTAGTCCAAAACTGGTTCGGTCAGTTTTCTACTACCTACTGTAAGTGACAGCAACATAGGAGAAAAGTAATTTTACTCTGGAAGAAATGTACTTCTTAATTGTGTATGTAGTTAATTAATGATCTAAATAAATAACATTGTGCTGATCAACAAGCTGTCCCAGCTCCATGTCTGCTGGACTTGCCCAGGGTTCAGAAGACATAGGACTGGGACAGCAAGTTGATCTGGCATTTGGAGTCCAAGGAGTGCAGCGATACCGGGATCGGCCAGACGGCCATCACACGGGGTTGAGCCCATTAAAATTCTGGGCGCATTTTTATTAGACCGAATGTGGTGGGCCTACCACATGGAGCAGATTTCATGCTCCCTGAAGTCTACTACCATACGATTTAACTGTATCTGGGCGGACTGTGGGTCCTCCCTCGCTAGTGGGGAAGGACCCAATAGTGCCTTCCATTTGCAGTTAATGTGGGGTATACATACCAATCCCAATCAACTCTTATTACAGTATATCCTTTTTCCCAAACTCCTGTGACAGTTATAAATGACCATACCAGAGAACGCATTCATTTGAACAGGATTATGTATGCACAACTCTGCAATTCCATTTTCTCTTTTCAAAAGTTTCACTGATCCTCCTGAGAACTGAGCAAGTTTCCTCTTGATTTCTTCACCATGAAAACCATGGCTGCTGTTATAGAGAGACAGCGATCTGTGGAGACTCAGTATGGCTGCTGCTCTGTTCAGCGTACATCTCCATATGGAAGCTGCCATGACTGCAAATAAACACATAGAAAATTGAAATATTAGGATCTGGGAGTTTTCGGTGAAGATAACACGTTAACATTTTGATTCATGTTGTGGTATAAAAAAAATGTATACATTTAAATTTACATGGGATACAAACTATTGATGACTGTGTACTTTTACTGCAATGCATGGCAGTGCATGGCCATTGTGTTTCTATAGAGTTGATTCACAAAACGTACCGTTATCTTACTTGTTTTTCATCTTATCTATAAATACATTGTCAGCACTTGCCAAACAGCAAAATCTCTAAAATGAGTTAACATTGATTATCTTAACTTAAATATTTCTTTCTCAACTCAATTTTATAGTCTCTTTTTTTGCTCCTTGGACATTAAAGTGGACCTGAACTCTTGCACCGTACAGAAGAAAAACACCCTGTAAACAGGGAAATGCACCCTGTAAGTATTTAGAGAATTTAGCCTCTCTAATTCCTCCCTCATCTGTGACTAATCAAAAGTTGTAATTTGATCACTCAGCTGTGTCATCTGGCTGCTACGGCAGAGAGCTAATTGGTACACACTGGATGTTATCAACATGTCTGCTTCCATGAAAGCAGGTGAAGTAGAAATACTGCAGATTTATTACAGAATTTGAATCAGCTGTAACAAAGAAATGTTTTTCTTTAAAGGTAAGTATGTTGTTTTTGGCCACTAGATGTCCCGCCACTTTGTCTTCCTGTGCATACTGTTAGTTAGCTAATAAGAAGTAATGTGTATGTTTTTACTTTCAATTGGTCAGTGACCACAGCATCTCATTGATACCGGTGGTCATTGATCACAGGCACTTAGATCAGTGAATAGGAACGGTGTTCCCATTCACTGATCTGTGTAATAACGGGCGGCAAAACTAAAGCGTGGGAGAGCATACACAGGTGGGTGATCGCGGGGGCACGGGAACTGAAGTCCTATGAGGCATAGATATACTGCCTCGGATGGCATAAGTAGTTAATGAAGAAAGGACTAATATAATAAATTAAAGTTCATAGGCTGTCCTGATGCATTTTGTGGTCACACACAAACATCTTCAGAGGAACAACAAGAGCAAGTTTAGTAATAAATATATATTAGATGGTCAATAACAACCAGTCAGCAGAGGCACCATTTCCATGATGACAGAGATAAAGCTCTGATTTATTTATCCTTAAATAGACAGAATTTTTTTTTATAAAAATGAATAAATAAAAAGGAAACACAGGAAGGTTCTAAGCAGAATTGGTACCTTATGCATTTGCACCTTATCTGCTACATGTTACTTCTGTGCCTCTTGACCCTGAAGAATGACATTAGGGTATGTAAAAATTCCATACAGAAATATAAAGGGGAAAAAAGACTGAATCTGGGTTTTATAGATGTTTTCAGAATTCTACTTGCCTGCCCACATAGTATCAATTGTAAAGTTTGGTGGTGGATGAATGTTTTGAGCTGTCTGTAATTGTTTGGGTTTTGCTCCTTAATTTTAGCAAAGTTGCTGATTTTGATAGATTCTCTTCCAGCTGTTCTTCCGGCACCAGCTAATGCATCAAAAACACGCAAAAAGGCCCAACAACGGCTGTTATTCCTGCACCATCTGAAAAAGTTTGGCATGTTTCGTGCCCGTCTGACTAACTTCTACTCTGCCTCCATCAAGTCGGTTCTCTGCTCCTCTATCATTGTATGGTACGTAGGCACCTCCTCTAGGGACAAGCACAAGCTACAGAGAGTCATCAAAGATGCAGAGAAGATCATCAGGACTCCTATCTCAAGACCTCCTGTAGGACTCCAGACTGCAATCCAGGGCAGTTAGGATTGTACATGATCCCTCCCACCCTGGTAACCACTTCCTCAACCTACTCCCATTGAGTTGTTGCTTTAGTACCATTTCCATCAGGACCTTCAGACAAAGGAACTCTTTCACCCCCCAAGCTATCCTGACCCTTAACTCAGCCCCTTTCCCCCCACCCAATTTCAGCATACCCCTCCCCGTGTAATGTAAAATGTAATGTACAATCTACAATGTAGACTACAATGTGTAATGTAAACTGTAATATGTGGCTATCCCACCTCCCTCTGTTATGTGTACCCATGTGTGTGTTTGCCTATGAAGGTCAGCTGTGCTGTCTGTGCCAACAACAATTTCTTGTACAATATCCTGTACGTACTTGGTGAATTATATTCCCTTCTGATTCTGATATCAACACAGCCCTGCCTCAACACTCCAGTATCACTGCTCCTAGGAATACTAATTCCCCCACTTCAGTATAATATACAGTAGGCTGTACTAGAAACCAATATGTAGACTTTAACATATTCATATGGGGTAGAAACAGTTATGCAAAGGTTTCAGCATTTGTGTAAGAGAGTCAATGATCCCACAACATGTTAGTGGAACAGGGAATATGATTCTTTGTCACAGTGAACAACTGAGGACATCTCCTTCATCTTATATCAGGTTAACTTTAGTGCTACAGTATTTGAGAGAACTGTATCCTGCCAACTTTGTTACAACAGCAGTCTGAAGATTATTTGCAGTTTCAATATAACAATGCTCCTATGTACATGAAGGTCAATCATAAATTGTCTATAAAAAAGTGGATGTAAATCCTTGCAATTGTGGACACACACCAGACAAACAACAGATGAGTGCAATGGTCAGACTGCCAGAGCACAGCAGGCAAACTTCAGTGTTTTGCAATCAACCAGTATTTCTACTCACAATAACCTGAAAAAAAAATCCATTTTATTCAGGGATGAAAAATTCATTTAAAGAGGAGCTGTCAGCCATACTATCTCAGAAAAAAAACACATATATAGGTAGATAAATACTTGCTCTACTTACAGAACATATGTATGGCACTGTCCACGTTTTGCGTTTTAGTGATTTTTCTACAGTAAAAAAAAGAAAATCCTTCTTAGCATTTCCCATTTTAAGTGTGGCTATTTTGAAGCCAATTCTGATGTCATTTTCTCCCTTAGTCTCCTCAGCCTGATTTGCCCGCCCTCCACTATAGAAAGTGCATTGTCTCAGTATGAGAAATATTGGCCAGTCAGAGAGGAACAGAGGCGTGGAAGGGGAAAACAAGAGGGAAAATGGCTTCAGCCAAATTCAGCCAATCAGGCTGCATTAGTTAAGTCTGAGGGGAAGTACAGAAGCAAAAAAGGACAACCCAGCATGTCCTGCAACCTCCTTTTTGTGTACCAAATTTTGTGTGTCCCAAATAAGAGTCAGTAAACTGGGGAATGATAGTTTATCAACAAGAAAAGTAATAGAGATTTTAACTTTTGGTTTGCCTGGTTAGAATCCTTATTACTTGTTTACCAGATAAAAATAAAGAATTGATTTTATGCCCAACAGTTACTCTTTGTAACTTCAGTGGTAAGCATGATGCAGTAAATAAATAATAGTACTCTTTAATTGTCTTCCATAAGTTAGTCCATAAGGATAGTCTTTGGAAGATTTGTTTTTAGGGAGGAAGCTGTATTTGATTATGTAGCAACCTATGAAAAGTATATTTATAGGCATCCCTTATTAGTTTAGTTAAAGAGAACCCAAGGTGGGTTTTAAGAATACCATTAGGACACAGAGGCTGGTTCTGCATACAATGACCAGCCTGTGTTACTATACTGTATCTCCTAAGCAATCCAATCAGACTGATGGGAATATCTCCTAACCAATCTAATCAGATTGATGGGATCAATCCGAAAATCTGATCGATTTCATTTAATCCAATCCGATTGGTTAGGAGATTTTCATCTATTAGAAGTCCCGAACAACTATTCATACAAATGATCGGAAACAAAAGATCGTTCGGCAAATTGTATCATTAGTGGCCACCTTAAAATCTCCAAAAAGAGACAAACTGCACTACTGACGCCATCAAATAAATGTAATGACACATATATGGGACAGAAGAGCTACAGCCTTTACTCAGACCGCAATGGCTGTTTAGACATATATACAAAGAAGAGGAAGCTATGCTCATTCTGCTTGGGGATCATGATTAATTAACATGATTAAACTTGTGTAAGAATGCATATTACAAACAATAATGAAATGCTCTGGGAAACAATGTTATAAAAAAAACAGCTACTCCTTGATAGTACAGGACGCACAGGAGAACAACTGAGGGTGATCTGTATTAGACAGTGCTGATAGACCTTTTTAGAAAGAAATCATTCTCAAGATGGGAAGACCTCCCTAAAGTCTCCCATACACTATTCAGATTTCAATAGATCAGGCAGACAATTGATATCTCCCAGAAATGGATGGTTTACCTGGACACCACAGATATTTAATAAGATTTCAGCAAAAACCTGTTCATTTGATGAAGTACAAAACTATATAGCTACAGCTCACCCCCACCAATCCATTAGCTTCAATGCTTTAAATACAACCAATTACAAACTAAACATCCAATAGTGTGTAGCAGTTATACCCCCTTCAAAAACTGGACATCTGAGTGGCTTACTTCTGCTGAAAGATCTTCTGCCACTGGCACAGTATGGAAAAGACGCACTGAATGTACCGATGACTCAGATATTCACAGTAGCCAATCTCCACATTAAACCTCAGGCTATGTGGAAAAAAAAAACAGACAAACCACCAGACAAAAGTAAAGTTAAAAGGCTGATCAAACCAGATTTTGGCTTACCTCTTGAAAAAAGTGTGACTGATCACTTGTTAACATGGGTGTTTTGTGGTAACAAACTAAATGCAGTGCGTTGGGATGCAGAAAAACATTAAGAAAATCTGTAAGAAAAAATCCCCCCCCACATCGGGGGATACTTACCTGAGGAGGGGAAAGCCTCTGGATCCTAATGAGGCAAACCCTGTCCTCCTCCAAGCCAGAGAAGGTAAATATTGCCAATGCAGTAGCGCTTGTGCCACAACTGACACCCTTGTCGGCTGTGGTTTTCGGGTGCTTCCAGTCCTGGATCGTAGGGACGGAGGAGGACGGGAAAGCCTCATTAAGATCTAGAGGCTTCCCCCTTCGGAGGTGTGTGTGTGTGGGGGGGTGTTCTATAGACTGCACCGGCCAAACTGTGAACACCGCATAGGTATTACATTGCAGTGGCGATGGTCCGCCCGTTACATCCCATCGCAATGCGCCACTCTGAATGTAGCCTACGGTTCAGTAGTGCCTCTTTCTGACATTGCTACTTCTTTGATGCAGATTTTCAAAACGATAAAGTGTACTGACCTACTCAGATTGGTCCATTAAGCTTCTATCCACAGGGTTTTTAAATACAAAAATGCAACTAGAAAAACTGTGCAATCAAAATTCTACCAAATTAATGTTTAGTTTTTTCAACACAATGATAAAAACTAATTCCTGAAATGGGTAAGGCATTCCATCTGTCACTGTCCACAGCACTGTACAAGTGATGTGGGAACCTAGACTGAAGCAGACCACAGACGTATCGATATCTGCCAGATCGAATCTGCTAAAAAGTTATAACACAATGAGCTGCATTAATCGGTTAGCAGCAAATATTGATAGATATTATGAATGTGTGGGTATTGGCGGCAGATTGGTGGCCCATAGGGTTACACTGTATCGATTCCATAGATTTTCAGTCTAAAAGTGTATTGCCACCTTTAATCATATGTGAGAAAGTGTAAACAGATGAAAAGCTGCAGTGTGTGCTATGTATGCTAAGCGTGGAAAGTTTTGCTTTCGGGGTCATAAAAAGAGGATTAGCATATTCAGTAGTGATGCATCATGGGAGAGCTTTCTTGCTCACTTAAAGCTAAATAATTGGAAATACCTTGTTTTAAAGAGACACTGAAGTGAGAAAAAAAATATGATTTAATGAATTGTATGTGTAGTACGGATAATTATTAGAACATTAGTAGCAAAGAAATTATTCTCATATTTTTTATTTTCAGTTTTATAGTTTTTTTTTTTATAACATTGCATCATTCTCTAATATTTGCAGTTTACACACTACTCAGCGTTCTAAATGCTTTTACAGAGCAGGCTAGTGAACTTTAGAACTGTCCTCTGCAGAATAAAAAAACAATACAGTGCCAGACACTTGAGATAATAAGCTTCAGAAGACAGAGCTCTATGCGACTTTTAAAGTCGTGCTCCACGACCTCAAGGCCTCCTTTGCATAGATAAGATAAGAACTGGAGTTTCTTAACTCTTCCTGTACTGGAAACAATATTAGACTTATAGTCTCTGCAGAAGGTAGCGCATACACAACAATCACTATACGGGCAATCTCTAGAGGTTAATGCTATCTTCAAAAGTCTATGATGTTCCACGTCTGCCAAAACAAGCAATATAATCTTCACAGGTTCTGTGCTGTCTTCCTACTACCTTCACCAACACCCTGTGAGCAGACACTCACCAGAATGAAAGACCTCCACTCAGGTCTATTTGCGCTTTGGGACACTTCGGGACACTTCGGGACATCCCCCACCACACCAGGATAATGCTTGTCACCACAGACCTTCTTTTCTTTGCTTGAAAAGCAGAGTGATCTCCGACTCCCTCATAAGTATGACCTCAAAACAAATGCCTCTCATAGTGTAAAACCATAAACAATTATTGTAATATAAAAATCGTTTGCACTCAGATTTCTTTCTTTAGTTTTCAGCACAGAGTTTGGTTACAGGCTCTCCACTCCTGCTGCAAGTCAGGACGCGGCTCGTTCGCCCTCCTGGATCCCAGCTCTCACTTCTGCATCCAAAACCCCGCCTTAAATGTTTATGGTTTTACACTATGAGAGGCATTTGTTTTGAGGTCATGCTTATAAGGGAGTTGGAGATTACTCTGCTTTAAAGCAAAGAAAGGAAGGTCTGTGGTGACAAGCATTATACTGGTGTGGTGGGGAACAGCCCTAAGTGTCCCAAAGCGCATATAGACCTGAGTGGAGGTCTTTAATTCCGGTGTCTGCTCACAGGGTGTTGGTGAAGGTAGTAGGAAGACAGCACAGAACCTGTGAAGATTATATTGCTTGTTTTGGCAGAGGTGGATCATCATAGACTTTTGAAGATAGCATTAACCTCTAGAGATTGCCCATATCGTGATAGTTGTGCATGCGCTACCTTCTGCAGAGACTATACATATTTTTATAGAAGGGGCAGCTCCGACTTATTATGTGCTTAAAGTCAGGGCTGCTCAAATCTGATCCGGGAGACATCCGGATAGTTCTATCCGGATACCTCCCAGTAAACCTGTGCGGGGTGGGCGGGGGGTTTCGATCTTACCTGTCTGACGTCTCCGGGTTGAAGGAGGAAGTGTTTGTAATCACGTGACACACATGAAGTGCATCGTGGGAGGAGCCGAGGGACGGACGAAGAAGACGTCAGACAGGTAAGATTGACCCCCCCAGCCCACCCCGCACAGGTTTACTGGGAGATATCCGGATAGCAACTATCCGCATATCTCCCGGATCCGGATTTGAGCAGCCCTACTTAACCACTTAAGGACCGCAGTCTTTTCACCCCTTAAGGACCAGAGCCTTTTTTCCATTCAGACCACTGCAGCTTTAATGGTTTATTGCTCAGTCATACAAGCTACCATCTAAATGAATTTTACCTCCTTTTCTTGTCAATAATACAGCTTTCTTTTGGTGCTATTTGATTGCTGCTGCGATTTTTACTTTTTATTATATTCATCAAAAAAGACATGAATTTTGGCAAAAAAATGATTTTTTTAACTTTCTGTGCTGCCATTTTTCAAATAAAGTAAAATTTCTGTATACATGCAGCGCGAAAAATGTGGACAGACATGTTTTTGATTAAAAAAAACCCCATTCAGTGTATATTTATTGGTTTGGGTAAAAGTTATAGCGTTTACAAACTATGGTGCAAAAATTTAATTTTCCCATTTTGAAGCATCTCTCTCATTTCTGAGCACCTGTCAGGTTTCATGAGGTGCTAGAATTCCAGGATAGTATAAATACCCCCCAAATGACCCCATTTTGGAAAGAAGACACCCCAAAGTATTCACTAAGAGGCATGGTGAGTTCATAGAAGATTTTATCTTTTGTCACAAGTTAGCGGAAAATGACACTTTGTGACAAAAAAAAATAAATAAAAAAAAGTTTCCATTTCTGCTAACTGGTGACAAAAAAAAATTAAATCTGCCACGGACTCACCATGCCCCTCTCTGAATACCTTGAAGTGTCTAGTTTCCAAAATGGGGTCATTTGTGGGGTGTGTTTACTGTCCTGGCATTTTGGGAGGTGCTAAATTGTAAGCACCCCTGTAAAGCCTAAAGGTGCTCATAGGACTTTGGGCCCCTTAGCGCACCTAGGCTGCAAAAGAAATGTCACACCTGTGGTATCGCCTTACTCAGGAGAAATAGCATAATGTGTTTTGGGGTGTATTTTTACACATACCCATGATGGGTGGGAGAAATATCTCTGTAAATGAGATTTCTTTTGATTTTTTTACACACAATTGTCCATTTACAGAGATATTTCTCCCACCCAGCATGGGTATGTGTAAAAATACACCCCAAAACACATTATACTACTTCTCCTGAGTACGGTGATACCACATGTGTGACACTTTTTTGCACCCTAACTGCGCTAAGGGGCCCAAAGTCCTATGAGTACCTTTAGGATTTCACAGGTCATTTTGAGGCATTTATTTTCTAGACTACTCCTCACGGTTTAGGGCCCCTAAAATGCCAGGACAGTATAGGAACCCTACAAGTGACCCCATTTTAGAAAGAAGACACCCCAAGGTATTCCGTTAGTAGTATGGGGAGTTCATAGAAGATTTCATTTTTTTTTCACAAGTTAACGGAAATTGATTTTTATTGTTTTTTTCACAAAGTGTCATTTTCCACTAACTTGTGACAAAAAATAAAATCTTCTATGAATTCCCCATACACCTAATGGAATACCTTGGGGTGTCTTCTTTCTAAAATGGGCTCATTTGTGGGGTTCCTATAATGCCCTGGCATTTTAGGGGCCCTAAACCGTGAGGAGTAGTCTAGAAACCAAATGCCTCAAAATGACCTGTTAAAATTCTAAAGGTACTCATAGGACGTTGGGCCTCTTAGCGCACCTAGGTTGCAAAAAAGTGTCACACATGTGGTATCGCCGTACTCAGGAGAAGTAGTATAATGTGTTTTGGGGTGTATTTTTACACATACCCATACTGGGTGGGAGAAATATCTCTGTAAATTAAAATGTTTTGATTTTTTTTACACACAATTGTCCCTTTACAGAGATATTTCTCCCACCCAGCATGGGTATGTGTAAAAATACACCCCAAAACACATCATACTACTTCTCCTGAGTACGGCGATATTACATGTGTGACACTTTTTTGCAGCCTAGGTGCGCTAAGGGGCCCAACGTCCTATTCACAGGTCATTTTGAGGCATTTGGTTTCTAGACTACTCCTCACGGTTTAGGGCCCCTAAAATGCCAGGGCAGTATAGAAACCCCACAAGTGACCCCATTTTAGAAAGAAGACACCCCAAGGTATTCCGTTAGGTGTATGGTGAGTTCATAGAAGATTTTATTTTTTTGTCACAAGTTAGTGGAAAATGACACTTTGTAAAAAAAACAATAAAAATCAATTTCCGCTAACTTTTGATAAAAAATAAAATCTTCTATGAACTCGTCATACACCTATTGGAATACTTTGGGGTGTCTTCTTTCTAAAATGGGGTCACTTGTGGAGTTCCTATACTGCCCTGGCATTTTAGGGGCCCAAAACCACGAGGAGTAGTCTGGAAACCAAATGCCTCAAAATGACTGTTCAGGGGTATAGGCATCTGCAAATTTTGATGACAGGTGGTCTATGAGGGGCCGAATTTTGTGGAACCGGTCATAAGCAGGGTGGCTTCTTAGATGACAGGTTGTATTGGCACTGAAGTGCAGGAATGTTCTCAAATCGTGACCTGGACATGGCAATTAAGTCGTACCAGCAGTGATCAGAAAAAAAAATTCTGTCACTGCAGTGGGGCGGGTGAGGGTTTTGCCGGGTGATCAGAAGCCCGCAGGGGGCATATTAGGGCCTGATCTGATTGGTAGCAGTGACAGGTGGTGACATGGGGTGACGGGGTGGTTGATAGGTGATCAGTAGGTGATTGCAGAGGAGAATATATACAAGCAATGCACTGGTGAGTTGATCAGAGGGGGTCTGGGGGGCTAATTGAGGGTTTGGGCGACTGATTGGGTGCCCGCAAGGGGCAGATTAGTGTCTGATCTGATGGGTAGCAGTGACAGGTGGTGACGGGGTGATTGATGGGTGATCAGTGGATGATTAGAGGGGAGAACAGATGTAAACAATGCACTTTCGGAGGTGATCTGAGGGTGGGTCTGCACGCAATCTGAGGGTGTGGGTGGGTGATCAGGTGCCCACAAAAGGCAGGTTAGGGTCTGATCTGATGGGTGGCAGTGACAGGTGGTGACAGGGGGTGATTGATGGGTGATTGACAGGTGATCAGTGGGTGATTATAGGGAAGAATAGATGTATACAGTACACAGGGGGGAGGGTCTAGGGAGGATCTGAGGGTGTGTGTGGGGGGGGTGTTCAGGAGCCCCCAGGGGGCAGTTTAGGACCTAATCTAAAAAATAGCGTTGAGATAGTGACAGGGAGTGATTAGGGGGGTGATTGGGTGCAAACAGGTGTCTGAGGGGTGGGCAGGGGGGGTCTGATGGGTGCAGTGGGCGATCAGGGGGCAGGATCAGTGTGCTTGGGTACTTACTAGGAGGGCTGCAACCTGCCCTGGTGGTCCCTCAATCACTGGGACCACCAGGGCAGGAGGCAGCCTGTATAATACGCTTTGTATACATTACAAAGCGTATTATCCGCTTTACATGCGGCAGATCGGGGGTTAACAACCCGCCGCCGCTGCTAATTGGCTGGCGGGTTGACGCCGCGGGTGGGCACATCCAGCGTGCGATCCCCGGCCAGCTAGTCCGCAACGAGCCTCCGCCGATCGGCGTATTGCGGTCGTTGCGGGCTCCACTTTGCCGCCACCCCTACCGGCAAGTGGTTAAAATCACAATCCAGTAAAATATATATATATATATATATATATATATATATATATATATATATATATATATATAGATATATAGATCTATCTATCTATCTATCTATCTATCTATCTATCTATATAGATCTATATATATATATATATATATATAGAGATCTATATATATATATATATATATAGATCTATATATATATATATATATAGGTCTGTATATATATATATATATATATATATATATATATATATATATATATATTATATATATATATATATATATATATATATATATATATATATATATATATATAGATCTATATATATATATATAGATCTATATATATATATAGATCTATATATATATATATATAGATATATATCTATCTATATATAGATCTATATATCTATCTATCTATATATATATATATATATATATATATATATATATATATATATATATATATAGGTGGTTGGGAGGGGATCAAGGGATACATGAGGTTAAAAAGTCTTTTTTTATACTAAAATCGCACAGCCTGTCACGGCTGCAGGCTGTGCGTCTCTCCCTGTCACACAAGATCCACAGTGACAGGGAGAGGGAGGCGGAGAGGGAGGCGGAACGGCAACTATGTTGCCTTTCGGAGGGTGATCGCTGTGATTGGCTCACAGCGATCACACGGCAGGGAGCCAATCAGTGACGGCTCCTGCCGATACCCGGAAGCCTTAGCTGTCATAAGACAGCTAAGTGCAGCCTGTTCGGTGCGCACGATCGCGGCGGGGAGCGGCGGCGCCGGTGATAGAGATCTACGCCCTGCCAGCCAGGAGCCCATCAAAACAAGGCGTAGATCTCTATCACCTCGGTCCTTAAGTGGTTAAAGTACCTATTTTTATAGTGTAGCGCTTTTCTCCTTATTTGTTTAATATTAGACTTATGTCTCTGTTCCTAATGTTTTATTTCTTAGCTGTACTACACATACAAATCATTATATCATATATTTTTTTTCACTTTGGTGTCTCTTTATGAAGGCAAATTTATATTTATCCGCTACCTCATTCATTTAGTAGACTCTGACTCTTTGTGATCATATGCACTTTTGCACGCCAGATGTGTCCATCAGTCACTACTTTTTTCAGCTGTTGCATAGGCATGTTCATAGCTTCAAATACTGTATGCTGTCTATCCATCTTAGCCTCTGTCTTCCTCTTCTTCTTTTGCCCTCGATTATTCCAAGCATCAAGAATTGCTCAAAGGAATCCAGTCTTCACATATTGTGACCAAAGTACTTGAGTTTTAATTTTAGTATCAACCCTTTTAGTGACCACTCTGGCCTTACTTCTTTAAGTATTAACTAGTTAGATCTTTTATCATTCCAAGGTACTCTCAGTAGCTTTCTCCACAATCCCAATTCAAAAGCATCAATTTTTCAACACATTATTTATAGTCCAACTGTCACAGCCATACATTACAACCGGGAAGACCGTAGCTGTAACTATCCTGATCTTTGTTGGTAAAGAAACATGTCTATCCTGCAGTATTCAATATTCAGTATGTCCAAATTTACCATAGCTCTCCTCCCAAGCAACAAGCCTTTCTTAATCTCATGGCTGCTTTCACCATCTGCCGAGATCTTAGTTTCAGCCATCAGAGTGGTATCATCAGCATATCACATATTGTTAATATTCATGCCGATTATATTCATAGTTTGTAGAAAATAAGTCACAAAGCACAGCTTCCCACATAGGCATCTTCCTTTTATTAAGAAACTAGCTGACCTAAGCCCGTTTAAAAATGGGCTCCAGGTCTTTCACTGTCTGCCCTGCACGAGCGCACCAGCCCGCCGTGAACGCTTGCACCCATTCACCATGTACGCGCAGCCCGCTCGGCCGGCCACCTCCTGCCCCATCCTGCGTCCTGTCCCAATGGCTGTATCGGTGCAGGACATGCGCAGTAGCGCAAAAGCACTGACACAGGACACAGGGGTTTTATATATAGAGATTCCATGAACAAAGCCAAGGCGTAGTGTGTGTTGTTAGTTGATGGGATTGTCACAACATGTGAAACAGTCTTGGTCACTGTATGTTGTAAGTGTTGGGATTTTTCTATAATGTGTACATGAGCATATTATCTCTCATAGGGGTTGATGTACAACATCACTCTAACACTGCCATGCACAGACAGCCCAAGGCAGTATTACCCTTATTTCAAGCAGCAAGTACCTGAGTAGCAAGTACCTCCGGAGCCAGTGCGCGTGACGTCATCACGTGCGGAAGTTTACGGCGGGGACGCTGGAGAAACTCGTGGGGGAGCTTGGCATTAACGGGGACCTTCTGTAGAGCGGGACGCTGCTGGGAAACCGTATGGGCTCCAGACGATCTTCAGCATTATCGTCTAGATAAGCTTACCTCTTTCTTCTAGTCTGTAAGTAGGCTATCGGCGCGAGAAGCGCAGATGTGGAATGTAATTGTGCTTACATACTGCGCAATGAGGAATTTTATTGTGTTTTGTTTTTAAAGTTTTTTATGAAGAATAAATGCATTTTTCTACTGAGCTGGAGGTTGTGATTCACTGAGGGCCCTGGTGAAACACAGTGCTGAGCCTGAGACCCACCTGATAACCGAGG
Organism: Hyperolius riggenbachi; assembly: GCF_040937935.1. Lineage (NCBI taxonomy): Eukaryota > Metazoa > Chordata > Amphibia > Anura > Hyperoliidae > Hyperolius > Hyperolius riggenbachi. Next base: position 295,855,114 of record NC_090649.1, read on the forward strand.
TGGTCAGAATCTGGTGAGCCCCTTTGATGTTGGTGGAGGGTGCACGAGTGCAGGCACTTTGTTCACACATCTGGTTGGAATTAGGATTGTAAATTGGAAACTGGATTACGCGATGTGGAGTGTTTTCTTTGTTATAGGTCACAAAGGAGAGCGCAGTGGAATCATTATACATATCTGCTTCATATTGAGGATACCCCCACAGCGAACTCTGTTGTATAAACTGGTGCTATAAGGATTCTGGTATTTATGGACTTTGCTGGATAAGAGTGGCGCAGCCAGTTATATTATACATAAGCATTAGTTTATTGTTTGTATGCCTCATAGCCACTGGATATAGCACCCTGAGAGCCCCAAATCTCTGTCTGCTAGCATTATAACACATTGTTGTGGAAAAAAAGGCCAACTTTATTACTTGCCTAAGCTTTTATTTGTTGTGTTGTGTGTTGATTGTGTATATGAGCAAATGTTTTATGCATTTTTAGATGTGTATTGTGTTTTATATGTATCAGTTTGGGATAGTTTTCCTTTTTTACACAGTATGAAGGTTTGATGGAGTTTATTTTGGAAATATTTCTATAACATCCTGCTCTACTATACTATATACAGTACTCAACTTACTCCTGGACTTTTAAATGCTGACATGTCTCTTGATCTGTGTCCCATGCTGATGACAGCCAAAATCCGTTAGTGTAGAATTTACAGCTTCAGGTTCCATTTTCAGACACTAGTCCATTCACTCTAAAGGAATGTACATACTTTAACTACTTGCTGCATGCCGTGCAGTATATTCACGGCCCTTTAAAAAAGACAGGATGCAGCAGGGCCGTGAAAACAAGTCTGCAGCGGCATGCAGCCGCCACTCGCTCCCGTTCGCGCGTGCGCGCGCACCGCCGTTACCGCCGCTTAGAGGGGAAGTTAATGAATGGGACCGCAGGTCCCATTCATAAATCTAAGTCCCCGATTCAATGAATACCAGCGTCTACGAGACGCCGGCATTCATTCTATCTTCCTGTGTTACACAGCCACGGATTACTTCCGATTCACGTGCTTACGTACGTGAATCGGAAATGACGACTGAGGACATCTTGTGGCCAAATAGTATATTGCACCAAAATTGCATTTTATTTAATAAAAATCCCCACACTGACTGATATAATTAACTATTTCCCTCCCACACCCTCCCATAATACCCAAACTTTTTTTTTTATTTATAAAAGGGGGAAAAAAAATTTCATCAAAAAAAAAAAAAGACAACTTTACTTACGGTAACGTCTTTTCCAGTAGTCAGAAGGACAGCACCCCTGGTGAGACTTGTCTCCCTCCCAATCGTGGACAGGAACTGCAAAAGAAAAGATTTGCATAACAAATTGGCAGCCATACATAAGCCACTATCTTACCACCAGTAACTCAGTTAATACAATAGATGACACGAACCGCATAGATGCTTACTTACATAATTATTATTCCACCCAAAAGAAGGGCGGGTTGCAGGGGTGCTGTCCTTCTGACTACTGGAAAAGACGTTACCGTAAGTAAAGTTGTCTTTCCCAGAACGTCATTGGACAGCACCCCTGGTGAGACGATGTACAAGATATAGGATCTAGGGAGGGACTACTGCCTGCAGCACCTTCCTTCCAAATGATAAGTCTGCTGCAGCCGAGATGTTTAGGCGATAATGTTTCACAAAAGTGTTCTGACTTGACCAGGTAGCAGCTCTGCATATCTGTTCTATAGATGCCCCTGCCCTCTCTGCCCAAGAGGTTGATATTGCTCTTGTAGAATGAGCTCTGATTGGAGAGATTAACTGCTTTCCTTGAACCTGATATGCTGATGTGATAGCCTGTTTTATCCATCGTGCCAGCGTTGCTTTGGAAGCTTTGTTGCCTCTTTGTTTTCCAGCAAAAAGGGTGAACATAGCGTCAGTTTTCCTCCAGGAACTTGTTCTTTCCATGTAGTGTATAAGACATCTCCTTACGTCAAGGGAATGGAGTCTCCTTTCCTTTTCATTACTAGGATTTTCGCAAAAGGAAGGCAGGAAGATCTCCTGATTTCTGTGAAAAGAGGAAACTACCTTGGGTAGAAAGGCTGCATCAGGACGTAATGTTATTCTATCCTCCGAAATGGTGCAGTAAGGCTCTCTAATAGATAGTGATTGTAATTCACCAATTCTCCTGGCTGAAGTAATTGCCAGCAGGAAAATGGTTTTTAAGGTAAGAAATTTTTCTGAAATTTGCGCTAATGGCTCAAACGGAGCCTCACACAAACCCTGTAAAACAATGTTTAAATCCCAAGCAGGTACTTTTGTTTTAATTGCTGGCTTAAGTCTCTTTAAAGCCTGAAAAAAAACGTACAATTAGATTTTCTTCTGCCAGCCGTTTTTCTAAAAACACACTAAGAGCAGATACCTGTACTTTCAGGGTGCTGATACTAAGACCTTTCTTATATCCACACTGAAGAAATTCCAATACGGACCTAAGAGATGCATTGTTAAAGGATCTTTCCCCACACCAATCGTTAAATATTCTCCAGGCTTTTTGGTATATTTCTCGAGTCACTTTTTTCCTACTCTGTATCAAAGTTTCTGATAATTCATCTGAAAACCCTTTGGACTTCAGGATGCCCCATTCAGGTTCCAAGCTGAAAGGTGAAGCATGTGTAAGTTCGGATGCCATACTGGACCCTGAGATAGCAAGTGTGGCAGAGGAGGAAATATTATCGGATCTGTTACTGCTAGTGCCCTCAGTGACGTGAACCATGGTTTTTTTGGCCACAGTGGAGCTATTAAGATTACTCGAGCCTTGTCCTGTATAATCTTCTTTATCACTCGTGCTAGCAACGGAACTGGAGGAAATGCATACATCATTACTTCCCCCCAATTGATCGAGAAGGCATCTACTTTCCATGGTAGATCTTCTGGAAACAGGGCACAAAATTGTTGGCATTTCGTATTCACTTTCCTTGCAAACAAGTCTATTTTTGGGCAGCCCCATTGTAACGTCACCTGCTGGAATATTTCCTGATCTAATGACCATTCGTTCGCATCCAACCTCTTCCTGCTGAGGTAGTCTGCCAGTTGGTTTGAGGTTCCTTTTAAGTGTGTCGCTGTTAAGGATGAGAGATTCCTTTCTGACCAAAATAGGATCTTCGTCGTCTTTTCCCATAAGGATTGACTCCTCGTACCCCCTTGTTTGTTTAGGAAAGCCACCACACTCTGATTGTCTGTCCTTATCCTCACATGTGACTTCTTGATTTGGGGCCCGAAATGTAGTAAAGCTTGCCACACTGCTTGCAGTTCTCTGTTGTTTGATGACTGTGAACTGATCGTCATACTCCAGGCTCCCTGGGCCGGTTGAGAATTGAAGTGGGCTCCCCAACCCCATAAACTGGCGTCGGTTGTAATTGTATTCTGATGAGGAAAACTCCACAGACGACCTGGAGATAGATGATCCAGCTGTTTCCACCAAAGCAGAGAAGCCTTTGTACTCTGTGGAATGACGATTTTCTTGTCAAGTGACGTCATAGACCTGTTCCAAGATTTTAGTATCCACATCTGTAAGAATCTTGCATGGAACTGCCCCCACTGGATTGCCGGAAAGGAAGAAGTTAGAAGACCTAGAAGTGCCATGGCCTTTCTTAGCGATATGCTTCTCAATTTCTGAAACGAGAGAACATTGTCAATAATAGTACTGATCTTCCTATCAGGTAACAACAATTTCTCCTTTCTAGTAGAAATAATGAAACCCAAAAACTCTAAGGATTGGAAAGGGACTAGGGCAGACTTTTCCCAATTAATCAACCAACCCAAGTCTTGGAAGAAGCTCAAAGTTGTAGATATCTGATCAAAAACTGATTTCTCAGAAGACCCCCATAATAAAAAATCATCAAGGTAACCGACAATATTAATCTGTTTTAACCTGAGAAGGGCTAGTACCTCAGACATAACCTTGGTGAATAGCCATGGAGCTGAAGATAATCCGAAAGGTAAGGCATTAAACTGAAAATGTCTTACCTCTCCTTCCATCCACACGGCGAACCTTAGGTATTGTTGGCAGGACAAATGGATTGGCAGATGAAGATATGCATCCTTCAGGTCTAGAGATGCCAAGAAGTCGTCTTTCTGTAAGAGATGAACTACAGATCGGATATTGTCCATCCTGAACTTTCTGTATTTGACCCTCAGATTTAGTTTCTTTAGGTTTAGAATAAATCGATAGGTTCCCTGAGGTTTCTTCACCAGGAAGACTGGAGAGTAGAATCCCTGTTCTTTTTGGCATGCTGGAACCTGACGAATTACCCTTTTCTGAAGAAGTGACCTTATTTCTGATTGAAGGGCTATTCTTAAAGATGGGTCTTTTGGACAAGGGGTTAGGACAAAATTTTGAGGGGGAGGCTGCTCGAACTCTATTTTGTAACCTTCTAATATTATATTCAGTAACCACTGATTGCTGAACAGTTGTTGCCATCTTTCGAAATAGTTGGTGACTCTCCCCCCCCACTGGAATGATGGCGTCATTGCTTGTTTGTCTTTTTGGTATTAGTAGAGGTATTGGGGGGTCTTTGTTGTCTATAAGGGGCCCATCTTCTACCCCTGGAAGATTTGTTATCCGCTTCATTTTTGGCGGGGGCCCGAAATGGCCGCTTATTTTGAAAAGGGCGCTTCCTTGGGAAATTCTTATTATTATCCGCCGTACGATCTAGTGTATCGTCCAGCTTTGAACCGAACAGCAGATTACCTTCACAGGGGATACCACAAAGCTTAGATTTTGAGGAAGTATCCCCATTCCAGGTCTTAACCCATACTCCCCTTCTAGCCGAGTTGACTAGCGCCGTGGTTCGGGCTGCCAACTTTACTGTATCATCTGCCGCATCAACCATGTAATTTGAGGCATTCGTAATTTTGGGGAAGTCGTTAAGAATTTCTTCCCTAGAAACTCCATTAGCAATCTTAAATTGTAGGTCTGATAGCCAAGTTTTCAGAGAACGACTAACTGCTGTTGATGCCACAGCCGGTTTGAAAGTTAATGAAGCCGACTCCCAAGCCCTACGCAAAACATTATCCATTTTTTTGTCTATTGGATCTTTTAGGTTACCGAAGTCTTCAAACAACAGGTCTGATTTTCTTGACACCCTGGAAAAGGAAGGATCCAGCTTTGGCGGAGGACCCCAACAAGCCTGATCATCCGGGGCAAAAGGGTAGCGCTTAGATAAAGATTTGGGCCAAAAGGCCCTTTTCTCAGGATTTTCCCATTCTTTCTTAATCATAGATTTAAGAGTAGAATGGACCGGAATGAATCTAGATTGGGGGTCCGCCAAACTTTCATACATCTGGTCCAGGGGTGTCAGGGGTTTTTGCTCTGATCTAATACCCATTGTTTCATGCATGGAGGTTAGGAGATCTTTCATTAAATCTGGGGAAAAAGCAAATTTCTGTGATTTCTCAGCTTTTTCCATCTCTTCACCCTCAGATATCTCCTCTAATGCAGATATTTCCCCCTCAGAGAGTTCTGAGCCCCCGATCATCTGTCATGGATAGCATCCTGGAGACCTCTCCTCTGCATTCCCGTCCGGGACAGGAAACTGAACTGAGTTACTGGTGGTAAGATAGTGGCTTATGTATGGCTGCCAATTTGTTATGCAAATCTTTTCTTTTGCAGTTCCTGTCCACGATTGGGAGGGAGACAAGTCTCACCAGGGGTGCTGTCCAATGACGTTCTGGGAAATATAAGTAGTTACCTTAGGGACTGAACTTTTTAAAAATGTATGTCAAGGCAGTATATTACTATTAATTTTTAATTTATGGGCTTGTAATTAGTGATGGACGCAAAATTGAAAAAATGCACCTTTATTTCCAAATGGAATATTGGCGCCATACATTGTACTAGGGAAATTTTTTGAACGTTGCAATAACCGGGACAAAAGGGCACATAAAATGTGTGGCTTTTATCCACAGTAGAATGTTTTATTTTAACACTATAATGGTCAAAAACGGAAAAATAATGCATTTTATAATTTTTTTTTCTTATTATTCATGTTAAAATGCATTTAGGATAAAATAATTCTTGGCATACTGTACACCCAAAGAAAGCCTAATTGGTGGCAAGAAAAACAAGATATAGATCATTACGCTGTGATTAGTAGTGATTAAGTTATTGGTAAAAGAAAGGGAGGAGCGCTGACAGGTGAAAATTGCTCTGGTCCACAAGAGGAAAAATGCCTCAGGTGTCAAGTGGTTAAACCAGTGGTTCTTATCCTGTGTTTGAAGAGTTTGAATGCATGTGTGAAATTTCAGGGTTTCTGTATCTGCAGAAACATGGCTTTAGACAATGGACAAACAAAGTTATTGTTTGTCATTATTTCAGTCTTCAGTTTATTGTCTATACAGACATTCACAGTCTAAGATGGGAAGACCCATCTTGGGTCTTCCCATTTCAGACTGCGAAAAATGGCAATGTTGGAAATTTTCTAGCGTGAACTTTACTACCTGCTAAGCACCTGACACTCATACAATTATTCATTTTCCAGTAAATTAACATCAAATTGCAAGTGTAGGTAGTTTTTATAGTAAGGTATATTTGCCGGGGGAGAGATGGATTAAATAAATAAATAATAAGAACACATACTGGATTATCCCCAAGATAAAAGTGTCCTGCCCTTCCCATACATACAGCACACACCTATGCGCCACTTTCACATACAGCATCATGGCAAATATAAAACCATAATTACCCTTCAGAAATTAGGTATCCTCACATGCCCAATATTTTAAAATAACATTTTACAGTACAAGATACATTTTAAATAGGTGACTTAGTAGATGATTTAGTGCAAGTCTCCAATTCATCGTTTTGAGCATTCACGTTATTTACTGTTTCACACATCAACGCAGTTTTTGCATCCACAAATGTTGTTACTTAGTAACTAAACACATTGTCATTTTATGTTCCATAGCATTTTGGGAAATGTTATTATTTGTATGCCAATAGCAATTTTAATAGATTGATAGAAAATGTGATTTTGATAAATATTGGTGCAATGGCCAGGGCATGGATTAAACTCAGAATACATATATTAATTCTATGGTAATTTTGCTTGCAGAAAATATATAATTGGAAGGGGGGGGGGGGTGGAAACTACCAGTCTGTAATATGGTATCTTGGGGAATGAGACAAATGGTCTTGGCTATCTGAAGTAAAAAATGTGAGATGGGCCTTGACAGCAAAAAGGTTAATCAGACAGCCTTCTGTAGAACAGTTCAGTTTTCATCAGCATTTTCCCTAATTGTGCTTGGTTCCTTTTGATAATGCCTGTAAATTGGCAGCACCTCCCCACACTGTTCCAAATATGTCCTTCTCAGCCCTCAATGCATTTTCAATCAAGTTCTCTCTTCCAGACACAATCACTTTCTTCACTGCTCTGGTCACCTCCACTGGTCCTTTGGTGTATGATGATATCCATGTTTGTGCTTCCTCCAGTGCACCATCAGCACCACAAGATAAGACCTCATCGGCGAGGCCTATGTGTAGTGCAAATTCAGGATGAATTTTAGCAGCACTGCTAAGTAATTTCAGGGCATTTCTGCTCCCTGTAAGCTGAATTAATCTTGCTGCTCCACCCCAACCTGGAACCAGGCCCATATGTTTATGTACAAATCGTATTTCACTTCCTTCTGTCATCAGCCTGCAATAGGAAAAATGAATTAGCAAAAGAAAGATATAAAAGTACAGATGTCCTTCTATATACCTTCAATGTATCTTTTCTGCATTGTCCTAATTAGTGCTGCTTTAGGTTCTGGGACGTAGAATCTACATCCTGCATTAAAAACCGCCACCTGCTGCCGCGGGTGCACGCTCGTGCTCAAACGCGCTCCCACGCGTGCACTTGATTGTGTACGCTCTTGCACGTGTACGTAATAGTGCACGTGAATGGTCCTGTGAATGATAGTTGCTAGCTACTAGCAACAATCATTCAATAAAGTTAGGGGGGAAAAAGTTTTTAAAGTTAAAAGAAAAAAAAATAAAAGTGCCATGGTCCCAATAAAATAAAAAGTATATTTTTTAATCCCCAGTTGATTTTTAACCCCAACCTAGCCTATTAACCCCTGCAATACCCATACCTGTTTATAAACTTTCAAAGACTGCCGCCTGTAGCGATATGATGCGATTGCTAGGGCGAAAGTTTGCTCTACAGATGTATCGCTCTGCCATTGCCTAGCAATGCATCTGTACAGCAAAATGTTGCCCTAAATAACGCATCCGATCACCACAAATGCACAGGCTGGGAATAACAGTCCACCACATGCTCAGTTAGTAATAAAATATGGCATATGGGGTACCGTTTTAGTGGGGAAGGGACTAAGATTTCATTTTTTTTTTGTGGGACGTGTCATGTGAAAATTAGGGAGGGTGAAAAATGAAACAATTGGTATTTTCTGCATTTAGGCCTAATTTTTTCCCATAAAATGACTATAAAATCGTTTTGTGAGAAGAATATTACCCAAAGAAAGCCTAGATTTCACTGAAAAAAAAACAAGATCTATATCACGAAGATGGCATAAGTAATTCAAAATAATTTTTATTGCTCTATAAAAACGACACAGCTAAAGTGTCAGAAATGTCTGGAACCTTAAAGGAGTACTGTAACCTTTTAAAAAAAATGAGTTCAATTAACCTGGGGATTCTACCAGCCCCGCAGATGTCCTGTGCCCGCGAAAGGACAAAACAATCTCCCGGTCCCCCGATATGGCTTGCTTCCGGTATCTGCGACTTTAATGTCGCAAACAACTGCACTTCCTCACTCTCACTGATGTCGCTGGAAGCTCCCTGCACGCAAATACTGTAAGTGAGCTGCGGCAGGAAACTGGGAGATCGTTTTGTCCTGCCGCAGGTACAGGACATCTGCGGGGGGACGGTAGAAGCCCAGATAAGTTGAACTAATTTCTTTTTTTTTGTAAAGGTTGCATTACTCTTTAAGGGGTAAAAACCATGGAATGCGAACCAGTTAAATAAACAGTAAGGTGGAAACCAAAGAAACATACCTGAAATCACATGCTGTACATAGCTCAGCTCCTCCTCCTAGTGCTTTTCCTTGAACTAGTGCAACACTAATAAGAGGCAATCTGAAATTAAAAAATAAAGCATACTTAGTTTACATCAAGCAACAAACGTTGTGAAGAAGAATATTCAATTTACTTTAGATGCTTTCCTTGCATTGAAAGACATCCATAGCTATAATTACTAGGTAATGCCCAGTGGTGTTGATCCAGGGATTTTATCTGATTGCCACCTGGAGCCGGGAAGGAATTTTTTCCCTTTTGGGGCTAATTGGACCATGCCTAGTAAGGGTTTTTCGCCTTCCTCTGGATCAACGGGGATATGTGAGGGAGCAGGCTGGTATTGTACTTTATTTTCTGGTTGAACTTGATTGACTTATGTCTTTTTTTAACCCAAATAACTATATTTACTATATGTACTTATCCAACTGTTTCACATAAAAAAGTCCCTGCCAGGCTGCCCACATGCCATTACGCCTGTGTTTCTGGACAACTATGTGAAGAAGTTTCTATTTCATCCTCTCTGTATTTATGATACCAACATTGCATCAAGATAACAATAAATATTTGCGTAAACATGGAACTTCCTCTCCCAAATACTGGTTTGAGTAATTGTGAGATTTATATTCACCTTCCCAGTAGAAGAGGGTACCCTTTTCCTATTTCCCAATAAAATATTTAGGGAAAAGAACAAGTACTATGTACTGGAAAAAAGAGTGCAGCTGTTTTCTTGTTCTTAATTCGTCTTCATGAATATAATGTTCCCTTTCCCAGCTACTATTATCTGTCCCTTTAAAGGAAACCAGAGCTCTGATAAATAAAAAGATTTATATATACCTGGGGCTTCCTCCAGCCCCATCCGCTCAGATCGCTCCCACGCCTCCCTCCTCAGTCTTCCCGAAGCTTGGGTACCGGATCCCCGCACTTCTGTCAGTCGCGGCCAGTCTGACGTAAGTAAAGTGCGCTGTTTGCGTATCTCTCCAGCAGCCGCTAAGGATACGCAAAGAGCGCACTTCTCCTGCGTAGACTGGCTCCGACTGACGTCAGTGACGGGACCCGGTACCGAAGCTGCGGAAAGACTGAGGACAGTGGCATGGGAGCGATGCGAGCGGATGGGGCTGGAGGAAGTCCCAGGTCAGCCTAAATCTTTTTATTTAGCAGAGCTCTGGTATACTTTAAACACCCAGGATCAGGAACAGGTTTTTGAAACCATCTTAATAATTTAGTTTGGTTTGGTTAAAATATGATATAGTTGAAATACCTGCTGCACTAATTCATAGATCCTGCTTTCCTCCTTACTGACCTATTGCTACCTACTCGCTTCCAGGCAGTGTAATGCACTTTAGTCACATAAGTATACAGGCAAGAAAATGTGTGATTTGTTAACTGAAACCATGCCTCTTTACTGACTCAGGCCTCTTGCACACTGCGCGCGATTCCGATTCCGCTTTTTAATCAGTTTTTACATCCAATTCAGATTCTGATTTGCAGTTTGCTCCCTGTACACTGCAAATCGGATCCTGAATCGGATGTAAAAACTGATTAAAAAGCGGAATCTGAATCGGAATCGCGTGCAGTGTGCAAGAGGCCTTACAAGGCTGTCAGTCTGTAGGCTGAACCAGTGCAGTTTGCCATACTATGTTTTGACGCCTCTATACAGCCAGTGAAATTTCTTGGCTCACTAGGGAGAGAACAAGTGGTCTGGCACTGTAGTTTTAATTGATAGTAGCAAGTGTACAGGTATAGACATAAATGGTGAACATAAAACTTCAATTGAACAATGAAGGTACTTATCGTGCTGCTGCTGTGGTGTGGGAGATGACTGTGGGCGCCAGTGGGTGCACGGCCTTACGACCGTTTCACAATGGGGTGAGCCTTGCTTCTTCTGAGGCCTTAGTGCACAAAGCCCTCCGAAGAAGCAAGGCTCACCCCATTGTGAAACGGTCGTAAGGACGTGCACCCACTGGCGCCCACAGTCATCTCCCACACCACAGCAGCAGCACGATAAGTACCTTCATTGTTCAATTGAACTCTTATGTTCACCATTTATGTCTATACCTATACACTTGCTACTATCCATTAAAACTACAGTGCCAGACCACTTGTTCTCTCCTCAGTTTGCTGATTCATACTGGTTCACCACGGTCTAGCGCACGTAGGTACCGTTGAGGTTTGAACACCAACAGCTGTCTATGCAAATGCCAGCATCCATGTGCTTACACTGAGTGCCTGCCTCCTCTCTTTTGACTCTGGAAAATTTCTCGGCTCGATGGCTACATTGTATAATTTGAGTGCTGGCATTCAAGGATTGGCTACAGTGTATTATTTGAGTGTTGGTGTTCAAGGATTGGTTACAGAGTATAATTTCAGTGCTGTGCTCAGCTATATAGTAGCCTGAGGGTTCGTTCACACCAAAATTCATAAAACGCAACTGGAAATGCGTTTTGCGTTTTGTGATTATTTACTGTGTTGGCCTCAATCGAATTGACTTTTTAGAAAATTGGAAACACATTCAATATAAATGCATTCCCCCGATTCCAATTGTAAGTTTACTGTATTTGCGTTTGGAAAAACACAAGCCTTTTCAAAAACAAAACGGAACACAGCTGATGTGAAAGGGCCATGAGTGTCAGCACTTAGCTATGGGCAAGGGTGAAGACGATGGGAAGTGATTATTGGCTAGGATTAGAGGTTAAGGTCAGCATCATTTTAGGAAAGTTAGAGTTAGGAGTTAGGTCTCGTTCACATCAATAAGCGCAGATGGCCATGCAATCGGAACGCAACACATACGATCACGTGCCATCTGCACCGCTATACACTGCGCTGCTGATTTCATTCACTACAGTGAATGGGTCAGCGCTGCGATTCCTGAAAAATGTACGCAGCCGTGCAATAGCGCATCGCTTTGGTGCGCAGCACATATGCAGCAGAAGGGCTGTCTATGCACTTTTACCGTTCTTGCGTGTCGCACACCATATGCACTGCTGAAATGCACATGGCAGTGCGTATAGTGGGAATGAGGCCTTAGGGTGGGAATATGGAACTGATGGCTAGGATTAACCACTTGCCGACCAGGGCTGTATTGGCTGAACTGTGCTGTGTGGGCTCTCCAGCCCGCAGCACAGATCAGTATTATGCCAGGGCGATCAGACTTCCCCCCTTTTTTCCCCACTAGGGGGATGTCCTGCCGGGGGGGTCTGATCGCTGCCGGCCATCTGCGTTTTGCGGGGGGCTCCTCAAAGCCCCCCTCCGCAGCCATTTCCGCCCTCTGTCTCTTTACCTCCCTCTCTCCGTAATGCGCAGGACGGAGTTCCGTCCTGCGCATTGAAGGATAGGCTTCCGCCTATCAGATACCGGCGATCCCCGGCCAATCAGAGGCCGGGGATCGCCGATCTGCCTTACGGCGCTGCTGCGCAGCAGCGCCGTATGATGTAAACAGCGGGGATTTCTTCTCCGCGTGTTTACATTTTGCCGGCGAGCCGCGATCGGCGGCTCTCCGGCTGTTCACAGAGACACCCTCCGTGAACTGACATGGAAAGGCCGATCGAGCGGCCGTTTCCATGGTAACCCGCAGACGACCAGTTTACGCCGATCGGCGTTAGCTGGTCGTCAAGAGGTTAGGCATAACAAAAAGATTTGTATGGGTCAGGGGTTGGTATAGTGTCAGGAATGAGTTTATATTGGTGTAGGAAGTTAAAGGACACCTGAAGTGAGAGAGGTATGGAGGCTGCCATATTTATTTTAATTTAAACAATACCCGTTATCTGGCAGTTCTGCTGATCTCTTTGGCTGCAGTCTTTTAAGACTGGGCTACCAGAAAGGTTTTATTTAAAAGTGGATGTTAGGGTTAGCCAAATCGATGATGAAGAGGATCTGTAGGGGAAAGGAAATAAATACAGAAGAAGAACAAAAATACATGAAGGGGGCATTATAAAACCAACAGTAGAGTGTCGCAAGGGGGAATTGGTGCCATAAATAACAGACTCCAACATTATATGTACTAGACTCTAAAGGCTTCAGGCTGGCTGTAGCCTTGCACCGTGTCTAAAGCACTCGCCCCTGAACAGTCACCCGAGGGATTGAGTCCCAGACCTTGTGGGCGACAACATATGTGTGTGTACACACTTTTAAGCAGTCAGCTGGCCAGATAGGGTGTTTAGAATAGCTGTAGCTGAAACTTATGAATGAAATTACAATATTTAGAGTTTCCACCATAATGCAACATTATGGTATTCTACTTAAGTATGGAGAGAGCATAACTTTGTTAGTGTTACATTTGTACAGGTTGAACAATACCTCTGCAGTCTTGTCAGAGTGTTCTGCATGAACATACACATCTTCATACCATCCTATGGAAACAGCACAACAGAACAGCTCTTAGATAAAAATATCAATTTCAGGGGCTATTCAAAGAGGCAATGCAATATGTCCCCAAAACTACATGCAGCGTGCAAGTGTACTAATAAAATACAACACGGGGAGCACCATCCCCTATGATCAATATGCCACCCTAGATATATAAAACAAGGGGTGGATCTGTAATGTGCAGAACGGTCAAAAATACAGATAACATACCAAGAGCACAAAGCAATGACCTCAAAGAAACCGCACCAAAACAGTTTTGTTTTGGTGCGGTTTCTTTGAGGTCATTGCTTTGTGCTCTTGGTATGTCAAGTGTACTAATAAATCATAAAATCTGTTTAATTACTGCAAATACAGTATTAATGCACTTATCGTTGCACTGTTTTTTCAGATGACCATACTTGTATTAAATCTTGCTTTACATTAACATGTTCTTTTCCAGCAACAATATCCTTGAAACTGCATTCAAAACCATCATCTTAGCTTTGGATACTGTGATGAAGAGTTAAAACCTGTGAGGATTATCTTATTGTTTGGGTCACAAATGGCATGATTTCCCTTCACATCCTGTCACACGGAATGTTATAAAAAGGGAAAGTGGTAACACCTGGCAGCAATAAAAACCTTTTAACAGTTTATAATTTTAAGTAATAACGTTCTCTAAGCAAACTTGGCAGAGGATCTAAACATTATTCTATGCAAAACTAATTTAGTTTGGTTAACATTTTATGTCAACGCTCTATTGTAATGTACTAGCTTAAAGAGGAACTCCAGCCTAAACAAACATACTGTCATTAAGTTACATTAGTTATGCTAATTAAAATAGATAGGTAATATAATCACTTACCCACCCTGTTTTAAAAGAACAGGCAAATGTTTGATTTCATGATGGCAGCCATCTTTTTGGTTGAAAGGAGGTGACAGGGAGCATGAGACACAGTTCCAACTGTCCTGTTTCCTGAGCACCTCTCCCAGTTGCTAGGCAACGTGGATAACAACATAGGAAATCCCATCATGCTCTGCACAGCATCAGGGAAAAAAAGCCCGGGCTTTTTTTCTTTGATGGGTGGAGCTCAGCTAAAAATGCAGTTACAAATGATGCTTTGGTAAGAAAAACGTTCTGATGCTGTGAAACTGTTAAAGAAACACCAAGCCTTTTCAGTTCTGCTGAGTAGATTTTTAGTCCGGAGGTTCACTTTAAAGAGAGCCCGAAGCCAATTTAAATACTGTATTTTTTGGACTATAAGACTCACTTTTTCTCCACCAAAAGTGGGGGAAAAAGTCACTGCGTCTTATAGTCAAAATGTAGGGAGTTCCTGACTTGTAAACGCCTGCCAATACGAACCTCCACAGTGTTCTCCCCAGAATTTTATTCCAGCCGGGTGGCATGAAAAAGTAGCCGAAAGGCATGAAAAAATTGCCGGGTGGCATGAAAAAATTGCCGGGTGGAGCAAGATGAGAGAATGCAGGGCTGGCACGTCTCTGCTTATAGCAGAGGAGGAGTTAAGTAGATAACAGCCGGGTGCTAACCAAAACTAGCCGGGTGGAGCATCCGGCTAAAAGAGCCTGGGGAGAACACTTCTCCAACCTGCCGCAATGTCGGAGACTCCCTGTACTGTGCCCATGCAGAGGAGGACACAGGGGGACAAACAGAGGACATGGGGACACAAAGGGGCATAGAGGAGGACAGATACTGACACATGGGGGACAGAGGAGGACACAGGGAGGTACAAGGGGGCATGAGGTACAAAGGAGGCATAATCCACCAGATGCTCCTTCACCATGGATGTACCAGGTTTAGTATATTCCCCCCCCCCCCCCCCCCCGTTTTTTGTCCTCTAAACCTAGGTGCGTCGTATAGTCCAAAATATACGGCACTTGTTTTTACCTGCTATTTGTGTTAAGGAATATGACCAGTGCAAAATGCCACATTCCCATGGCAGAACATGGGCTTTTATACACCCCAAATCCCTGGGGCAAAAATCTGGGAGCGCTTTTTGGTAGAGGCAGAGCTTTGCGCTGTAGCTCCACCTCAGCTGGAGTCAATCTCTGCCGATCGTTGCCTCTCCCTGCCCCTCTCAGTCTACTTTCACTGAGAGGAGCGGGGAGAGGCGGAGATCCGCAGAGATTGACTCCAGTAGAGGCAGAGCTACAGCACAAAGCTCTGCCTCCCTGGGCAGCAAAATCCACAACCTGGAAAGTTGTGGAATTTTGTCATGGGATTTAGGGGGTATAAAGCAGGGGCGTAGCATTAGCCCCTGCAAGGGATGCAGGCGCAGTGAGGGCCCAAGCCTGCTAGGGGGCCCAGCCAGGGCTGTTTTTAGAAGCAGGAGGTGGGTGCAGCACAGAAAAGGGGGCAGTGGGCACACAGCAGTGGGGAGGGGGCCCAACTCTCCTCTCTCACCTGTGGGCCCTGCAATGCACTGGCTCCCGTCCAGGGGGCGGGGGGCCCCATCCAAAGTTTTACAGGGGAACCCAGTGATTTCTAGTTACGCACCTGGTATAAAGCCCTCGTTCTGCCACAGGAATGCTGAGTTTCAGCAATGGTCATATTGCTTTTGGGAAATAGCAGGTAAAAACAAGTATTTAAATTGGCTTCAGACTCTATTTAAAAACCAAAGTTGTTAAAAAGACCCAGCAAAAGGAAACCTGTCTGATCATAAAGCAGCCCTTGATGGAAATATATAAAATAAACTGTAAACATTTATGACAGCCATGCTGGTTTGCTAACTTCGACTTCGGCCCCATTCATAGTGGCACATTGAAGTTCAGAATAATGGCCGCTCTGTAACGTTGCTCGCCACACTGCAATGCACCACCAATGCATCCTTCACAGTGTGATGGGTGCGTTTCGGTGTACTGAAGCGCAGCATGCAAAACACACACATTACAACAAAATTACAATGAAGCATACTTTTCATTGACTGTATGTGACTCAACACACAGGCAACTTGTGGAGCCGCATTCCCAATCCATTGCGTTCACACCACGAACGAACACAACACAGCGGTCACTAAGAATGTGGCCTTAAAGTATGTATAAGGATGGATGTATCTGGATGTAATACTAAAAAAATGTTCACTGCAGTTGGGCAAACTACCACAATAGCACATAAGCTAGATCACAAAGGCTTCTTTCGCACTGCATTCTTTTTGATCCAATTATCAAAACATTTGCAGTTTGCTGATCGCAAGGACACCTGTGCAATAATGTAAACCATGATGCATCATTCCCACTAGTGCGATTTTCTTGTGATCTGGAAAAACACACATTCTTGGTGCAATGCCATTAAGCCCCATTCAAACGGATTTTGCAATCACATTAAAATCGTAAGAGTGAGTGAGAAGCAAAACCAATTGCGTTCTTCCTGTGCACTGTGCATTTTATAGTGCTAAGAAGCTAATGCATCCTTCACTCAATTTCTGATGTGACCCAAATGTACCAAGTCTAATAACAGCCCATTTCTTAAGGTGCCCATTAATGGTGTGAGTTTTACTGAATGATTGCTTTTTTGATCAGATCAAAAGAAAAGTTCGTTTTTTTTACTTGATCCATAGCTTTAACAGATTCAAACTACTACCGATATCGAAACCAGTTGTGATCGTATTTAAGGAAAAATCCACCATGCTCTTTAATGAAATGATCGATAATGCAAACATTCAGAATTTACCAGGACCACCAGCTTCTCTGTTTTCATACAATACGATCTCAATAAACAGATTTTAAAATATGACCATTTCCTTACAGTTGTACCATTAATGGGCAACTTAACAAATCCAGACTAATTTTGCTGGCTTTCCCCTGATGGCCACCCTCTGCAAATCAGCAAATGGATATTTTTAATACACATTGTGACATAAAGTTAGGCAGTTTATTTATGCACACTTAGGATGTAGGAAATAGGACCAATTAAATATGATCACCTTTACAAAGCATACCTGTGGGTTGGTGAGTGCTTTAGCCACATTCAAGTCAGCACCAGAACAGAATGTGTTCTCTGCCCCATAAACAATGAGTCCTTTTCCTTCCTGCCAATTCTCCAGATCACAAACCCGTTCTTCTAACTCTATCATCATCATTCCTGTAACATAAGTAAAACGTCTCCAGAATCATTTGTGGACAACAGATGAGAAGACAATAAACACACCACAAAAACAGTATAATAAAATAAAACTTTGGGGCAGATTTGGCAAAACCATTGCAAGCAATACTGGAGCAAAGCTGGGTCAAAACTGAAGCAGGGGGGGGGGGGGGGGGGAGCCCGTTCAATTACTCCGCAGGCCTTTACAAACCCCTTGAAAACGTGAGTGCAATGGTGTAATAAAATATAGTGGTTTTTAACAAGCTGCGCAATGAGGATGTATTATTGTTGTTGAGGTATACTGCTTGGAATCATGTCCTGATGATTTGATTGATGGAGATCTGAGGAAAAGGAGGCAAGAGAAGCTCGAGGGTGAGGGGAGCCTGCAAATACCCCAAAAGTGTATTAAGGCCTATGTAATCCAGGCCCTCCGCTGTTGGTGAGTGTGGATCTCACAGGGTGAACTTGGTGGAGGTGTAGCGGATGGACTTACAGTACTAAGGAAGCGCTGTTCTTATGTTGAAAAGTGAAACTGCATGGAGTACCTGTGACTATGCATGAACAAGTCTGAACTAGGCATGCACGGGTTTCAAACCGCTCGTACCCAGTAAGTCAAAGTGTGCATGCATGAAGGAAAGAGGATGTGCACTAGCACTTTCTTACACTGGCAAAGCAGCATTTGGAACTTGCACATGTTCAAATCAGAATCACTTGCATCTAGCTACGGAAGCTTCTTGGGGGCTATAGGGGAAAAGGGTTGTGGAATGGGGAAAAGAGACCAACCAAGAAGACAACGAGCAGCAGAGAGAGTGCTAGAGCAATGTAGAGTGTAAGTACTCTGGGTCCTCACAATTTAAAAATTTCAGCAGTTGTCGCTTCAAGTGAGTTATAAAGTACAATCGGTGCTACCCTTGTTACGAGTAATGCTTGTTTTTCTACGGTAATAAGCATTACATTACTTGCATAACACGCATTACCACAGCAATTCAAACATTACCCATGTAATGCAGGTTGTGCTGACTGCGTAACATGTGCTAGTCTAGTGGCATTAGTACTGGTGAAATTGCAGTACTGTATGATAGTGCATCAACCCCAATATACTATGCAGAAGAACGTCAACAGAAATGTTCTCAGTAGCTACAAGAAATCAAAGCAAATCTTACAGAACATGTCAGGTGATGATAGGGACCTCATTGAGCATCACGTACCCACACTTCTCTTCACTCTACACAGGCTAGCAAAGGAAACTGAAAGTAGTTCTTAGGCCCAGTGCACACCAAAACCGCTAGCAGATCCGCAATACGCTAGCGGTTTTGGGAGCTGATTTCAGAGCGATTCTAGGTATGTTTAGAGAGGTTTTCTAAACATACCTAGCGGTTTTGGGTGCGTTTTTGTGTAGCAGATTACACATATTGTTACAGTAAAAGCTGTTACTGAACAGCTTCAGTAACAAAAATGCCTGGCAAACCGCTCTGAAGTAGTGTTTTTCAGAGCGGTTTGCGTTTTTCCTATACTGTACATTGAGGACGAAACGCTTCCCGAAATCCGCAAACGCGCAGCAGGAGGCGCGTTTGCGGCTTGGCAAAAACCTCAAACCGCCGGTGTGCACCATCCCATTGCAATACATTAGCCAAGCGTTTTTCCAGGCGGATGCGGCCGGCGGATCGCTCCAAAAACCGCTCGGTGTGCACTAGGCCTTATTTAAGTTATATATCTTATATGCTGCCTGTCAGGGAAGTTCTTTGACAGAGGTGCCAGAATATCATTGCCAATGCTGAGCAGAAAACTGCATAGCTGAATATTCCTGCCCTTACCTGAAAATGCATTCATTCGAACAGGATTATGTATGCATAACTCTGCAATTCCATTTTCTCTTTTCAAAAGTTTCACTGATCCTCCTGAGAACTGAGCAAGTTTACTCTTGATCTCTTCACTATTAAAACCATGGTTTCTGTTATAGAGAGACAGCGATCTGTGGAGACTCCGACTTGCTGCTGCTCTGTTCAGTGTACATCTCCAAATGGAAACTGCCATGACTGCAAACAAATGCATGAAAAAGATATCTTAATATTACAGTCTAAGAAGATATGCTTAAAGAGAACCTGTACTGAGTAAAATTATTTAAAATAAACACATGAGGTAACTTCAAATGAACATTACATAGTTACCTTGCCATCAGTTCCTCTCAGAAGCTCACCATTTTCTTCTTACAGTGATCCCTTCCAGTTCTGACAACATTTTGTCAGAACTGAAATATATCAGTTGCTGTCAATTGTATATCAGTTGCTGTCAGTTACAGCTGAGAGGAGAACTGATGTGTCCATGTTTCCCTATGGCTCAAGTGGGCGATGTTACAGTTTAACAGTGTGCTGACCAGGAAGCTGTTATGGGGTAATAGCCATTTTCAAAATGGAGGACGGAGAATTCCATTGATCACAGTGGACAAACAGGACGCAGGAGAGGAGAAAGAGATTGAGGAGTAGACTAGACAGGAGGTAAGTATGACTTGTGTATGCTTATTTTGACTTTTAATGTTCAGTTCAGGTTTTCTTTAAAGTGTACCACTGGTCATAGAACTAGGCCAATAAGCCTATTACTAGGGATGGCAATGCTTAGGAAAACTTATGGAGAAGCATGTGATCAGCTGATAGATTTGTAAGGTTTTTATTTGCTGTGATGACTTCCTGGTTTAAAACATGATCAAGACCAGCAAATCAGAACCTTACAAATCTACCAGCTTATCAAACTGATCACATGCTTCTCTATGAGTTCTCCTAAGAATTGCCATCCCTACCTATTATTTGTGCATATTGTTTTTGCTATAATCTGAAATAATGACCCTCAGAATCTTAGAAATTCTCTTTACACGTTTTCACCTGTCAATTTTGTAAATTCTAAAAGAGACTATGTAATTTGCTTGTGGATGTGGCTTTGTAAACCTGCAAACAATCAATGGGGAGAGTGGAGATGAGATCATTCAGCTATGGAGGTGCTTCTGAAGGCTGCCACTGCCAGACTACGCTACGTACACAACTTGGAGAACCAAAAACAATCAATTGCATGTACAGATGTTCCCTGATGTTGCTTGCCTCTTCTCCAACAATCAGGTACAGTGGAGGAAATAATTATTTGACCCCTCACTGATTTTGTAAGTTTGTCCAATGACAAAGAAATGAAAAGTCTCAGAACAGTATCATTTCAATGGTAGGTTTATTTTAACAGTGGCAGATAGCACATCAAAAGGAAAATCAAAAAAAGAACCTTAAATAAAAGATAGCAACTGATTTGCATTTCATTGAGTGAAATAAGTTTTTGAACCCTCTAACAATAAAAGACTTAATACTTAGTGGAAAAACCCTTGTTTGCAAGCACAGAGGTCAAACGTTTCCTGTAATTGATGACCAAGTTTGCACACATTTTAGGAGGAATGTTGGTCCACTCCTCTTTGCAGATCATCTCTAAATCCCTAAGGTTTCGAGGCTGTCTCTGTGCAACTCTGAGCTTGAGCTCCCTCCATAGGTCTTCTATTGGATTAAGGTCCGGAGACTGACTAGGCCACTCCATGACCTTAATGTGCTTCTTCTTGAGCCACTCCTTTGTTGCCTTTGCTGTATGTTTTGGGTCATTGTCGTGCTGGAACACCCATCCACGACCCATTTTCAGTTTCCTGGCAGAGGGAAGGAGGTTGTCGTTCAGGATTTCACGATACATGGCTCCGTCCATTTTTCCGTTAATGCGATCAAGTTGTCCTGTGCCCTTAGCAGAAAAACACCCCCAAAGCAAAATGTTTCCACCCCCATGCTTGACGGTGGGGACGGTGTTTTGGGGGTCATAGGCAGCATTTTTCTTCCTCCAAACACAGCGAGTTGAGTTAATGCCAAAGAGCTCTATTTTGGTCTCATCAGACCACAGCACCTTCTCCCAGTCACTCACAGAATCATTCAGGTGTTCATTGGCAAACTTCAGACGGGCCTGCACATGTGCCTTCTTGAGCAGGGGGACCTTGCGAGCCCTGCAGGATTTTAATCCATTGCGGTGTAATGTGTTTCCAATGGTTTTCTTGGTGACTGTGGTCCCTGCTAATTTAAGGTCATTCACTAACTCCTCCCGTGTAGTTCTAGGATGCTTTTTCACCTTTCTCAGAACCATTGACACCCCACGAGGTAAGATCTTGCGTGGAGCCCCAGAGCGAGGTCGATTGATGGTCATTTTGTGCTCCTTCCATTTTCGAACAATCGCACCAACAGTTGTCACCTTCTTGCTAATGGTTTTGTAGCCCATTCCAGCCTTGTGAGGGTCTACAATTTTGTCTCTGACATCCTTGGACAGCTCTTTGGTCTTTCCCATGTTGGAGAGTTTGGAGTCTGCTTGATTGATTGATTCTGTGGACAGGTGTCTTTTATACAGGTGACTAGTTAAGACAGGTGTCCTTAATGAGGGTGACTAATTGAGTAGAAGTGTCTAATCACTCTGTGGGAGCCAGAACTTTTAATGGTTGGTAGGGGTTCAAAAACGTATTTCACTCAATGAAATGCAAATCAGTTGCTATCTTTTATTTAAGGTTATTTTTTCGATTTTCCTTTTGATGTGCTATCTGCCACTGTTAAAATAAACCTACCATTGAAATGATACTGTTCTGAGACTTTTCATTTCTTTGTCATTGGACAAACTTACAAAATCAGTGAGGGGTCAAATAATTATTTCCTCCACTGTAAGCCCCAAAGTCCTTGGTTGTTGCAATTGTGCTGGAAGCAGTTAAGATTGATTGTTTTTGAGCAACAATTATCTTAGGCCTGTACAAAGCACAAAGTGGAATTACAGTCTGGCATAAGATACAACTAGAGATTTGCCTCACAACTTCCTATTTCCTATATGGATATATGACCTGCCTTTGGCCATAAGTAAAGTCAGAGAAGACTCCCATCTTTCACTAACAATCACAATAATTTATTACAGGAAGCAGCTATTTTACATAATAATGTAATGTCAAGTTTAATTACCATCAGCACAACTTGCACAAAGAAGCTGTGTATTATAACTTGAGTTTCATCCCCTGCACTTGGAGAACAACTTCATGGCAGCCTGAAGAGCCCACTGGGGCTTAGTGTGCCTTAGTGACTGGTAAGGTTCCCAGGGAAAAATAAAAGTAAACCTATCAATATTTCCAGGAGTCATAGGGAAAACAGAAAAACTGCTACATAACCTACTCATTTATGTGTATCAGATTCAATGTCCGCCCTGGTGGGAGGGCCCTTAAAGCGGTATAAAATCGTGACATAATATTCAATAAAAACATGTTTTCCTACTTTTTATATGCCATACGGTTATCATATTTGCATTTGTGCATAAGTATTACTATTCATTTAGAAATTACAACTTCTCAAAAGTACAGTTTTTTGCATTGAGAGCTGCCTTTGCATTTTATTTATAACTGCTTTTATTCATGTTGTATTGAATGCAGAAATGCTTTGAGTGTCTGTCTGTGTCCAGGAGCTTCTGCACAGTCAGAGAATGTGTCACATTCCTCACTTGATACAATAAGTAAACACAAGATAACATTATCTTCACTTCGGATGCGTCCAGATTTCTCTGCACTGAACTTTCAAGGCCTGTGTTTAACTAATTGAATGCTGTTCTAGTAAAAAAAAAATGGTGGTAGTATAAAATATGCTGTTAATATTTTTGTAGAGCAAAGAAGACTGATCACAAGGAAAAATTGCTACATAACAGTTGTAAGATGTCCTGCCACGCCCTGTCCTATTGCACACATTCGACTGTATAGCCTAATTATAGGTTTCAACTGGGACGTGGAGTCAAAGGAGCTTAAAGTGAACCTTAAGTGTAAAAAATAAATTGAGTTTTACTCACCTGGGGCTTACCTCAGCCTCCTGCAGCTGATCGGTGCCCAAGACGAGTCGCTCTGATGCTCCGGGTCCTGCTGGCGGCCACTACCGGTTTCGCCGTCAGGCTGGGGATCGCGGCTGATACTACGCGTTGCCAGCCAAAATAGCACCCCTATGCGGCCATATGTAATGGCCGCATAGGGGTGCTATTTTGGCTGGGAACGTGTAGTATCAGCCGCGTTCCCCAGCCTGACGGGTCCTGACGGCGAAACCAGAAGTGGCCGCCAGCGGGAGCCGGAGCATCAGAGCGACTCGTCGTGGGCACCGATCAGCTGTAGGGGGCTGAGGTAAGCCCCAGGTGAGTAAAACTCAATTTATTTTTTACACTTAAGGTTCACTTTAAAGGAGTCATCAGGGAAAATGTAATAAAATAAGTGCTACTTACCGGGAGCGTCCTCCAGCCCCAAGCTCCCAGCATGTCCCTCGCTGCAGCTCTCCCCGCAGCCGTTCGCCGCGCTGTCAATCACCGCCACGTGGGCCGGAGCGGGCTGCGCAGGCGCAGTAGTTCTGGAGGTCGGCCTGACGTCATCACCGGGGACCGGGAGCGAGCTGCAGCGAACGACTGCGGGGAGAGCTGGGGCGAGGGACATGCTGGGAGCTTGGGGCTAGAGGAAGCCCCCGGTAAGTAGCACTTATTTTATTACATTTTCCCTGATGACTCCTTTGAGCTCCTTTGACTTCACATCCCAGTTGAAACCTATAATTAGGCTATACAGTCGAATGTGTGCAATAGGACAGGGCGTGACAGGACATCTTACAACTGTTATGTAGCAATCTTTCCTCGTGATCAGTCCTGCTCCATTGTGTCTCTGTATGGGGTAAGAAGGCCACTTTGTTTACATTAGATGCTGACTAGCACAGTCTTCTACCTCCTATTTAGAATGTTTGTGAAGTACCGATACTTAAAGGGAATCTGAAGTGAAAATAAACTTATGATATAATGATTTGTATGTGTAGTACTGCTAAGAAATAAAACATTATTAGCTCAGATATGAGTCTCATATTGTTTCCAGTACAGGAAGAGTTAAGAAACTTCAGTTGTTATCTATGCAAAGGAGCTCATGTGAGCTCTGCGACTTTATAAAGTTGTGGACAGCACTGTCTTTTGAAACACTTATCTCAACTGTCTCTCATTGGGATTTACTTACAAAGTGGTGCTAAGTGTTAGCACACTTTATCACGCCAAAAACGGCTCTGCGCTCGGTGTGCCGGAAAGATCGCGCGGTGCAACGTTAACGTTGCACCCTTTGCGTGAAAAGTGACCCCCGATGCCCTGGAAACGTCGCACCCAGTGCAACCATAATGGCGCATAGGGTGCGACGATAACGTCGCATGGACGCCTCTTTAGGCGTGCTAACTAGGTTAGCACCAGTTAGTGAATCAAGCCTATTGTTTTTTCTTTGTTTATGTTTTTTTTCTGCAGATAAAAGTTCAAAGGGTCACTAGCCTGCTCTGTGAAATCATTTAAAGAGACTCTGAAGCCAATTTAAAAATGACTTTTTACCTTGTATTTGATAGGCATGCTTGCCCGTTAAAACGTCGCCATCCCGCGGCAGAAGGCTTTTTTACCCCCCAAATCCCCTGGGGCACATTGCAGGGAGCGCTTCCGTGAGATGCAGAGCTTTTGGCTGCAGCTCTGCCTCTATTCACGTCCATCAGTGCGGATCGCCGCCTCTCCCCACCCCTCTCAGTCTTCCTTCACTGAGAGGGGTGGGGGAGAGGCGGCAATCAGCGCTGATTGACGCACATGGAGGCAGAGCTACAGCCGAAAGCTCTGCCTCCCTGGGCAGCAAAATCCACGACCAAGAACAGGGGATTTGGGGGGTAAAAAAATCTTTGTTCTGCTGCGGGATAGTGGTGTTTTAACAGGGGAAAACATGCCTAACATAGATAAAAGGTAAAAAGCCATTTTTTAAGTGCCTTCAGTGTCTCTTTAAAATGCTGAGTGTACTGTGGAAACTGCAATTATTAGAGAATGATGCAATGCTATAAAAAAGCTACATAGCTGAAAATAAAAATATGACACTATTTTCTTTGCCACTAATGTTCTATCAATATCCGTATTACACAACCAATCCATTATATCATGAGTTTTCTTCGCTTCAGTGTCACTTTCATTTTAGTAAACTTCACTGCTTCTCAGACCAGGTAGCCCCCCCCCATGACAGAACATGTATATGCACACACTGCTGCAAGTGCTAGGTACATATGCTCCATTAGAGCTGGTTCACACTGTGGCCTGAAGCCAAGCGGCCGCAAAGACCAAACTGCTGTGAGCAGAAGGTGGCTGTTGGTCTATGTTTCCCATTGTACCGGGATGTGGGCAGATATACTTTAGATTGAGCCACAATCTAAAGTATATCTGTCCACCTCTGGGATGAAAGAGTTATAATGGGGAGTCCTGTCAGGGTTAGAGGTCCACCACTCCTCCTCGACAGTCCAAAGCAAAAAACGTTCCCAATAGGACTCGACCCTGCACAGATGTATATCTAATCCAATGCATTTGAGAAAGGGCTTTTGCCCGAAACTTCATGCTGTTGCTATGCTCTTGTACTACTGTCATTGAAATGCAATAATGATTGGATATACATCTGTGGAGGGTCGAGTCCTACTGGGAACGTTTTTTGTTTCCCATTGTACCCTCAGCTAGCCTTCAGGCATGCCTGTAAAGCCTCAGCCCCGACATGTGTAGAGGGCTTGCTTGACAATAATTTAAAAAAAAAATGTATCATTCTAAGTGGCAGTTATCCTAGGGTGTAACCCTCAACTGCCCTCCCTTTGTAAAACTAAGATGTACTGTCCCACGCAACTGTCACTGTGGACCATCATGCTTTTTATTTCAGGTTCTATTGGAGGGGTTCCCTATGTCTATGATATGAACGGAAGGTATTGCAAGTTTGTGACAAGACTGCCTTTCATATTGTATTCTGCCCTCATTAGCTGTAGTGCAGAAGAAAAGTGATTGCACACTGGAAATCCACGAGCAGTACTGGCTGAAATCCCTTCTGTCACCATCAGTTATATTCATTTAAAACCTTTCGCAGTTCCGAACACCTCCTACAAGAGAACTCACCTCAGTGCAGCCTGATTATATGCCCGGGTAAAACTAACTCAGTAGAGAAGGTTCCTGACCTGCAGCGACACACTCTGTCTCTGCAATCATACAGGAGTTCTTGCTGCTGCTCAGCCACTCTGCATGTGCCTGTACTATAAGCCAAGAAAATGCTGATATAAATTACCTCCTTTTTGCAGCAGAATCTGAAGATATATTATCGCTAACTGAAATTCAGGAGTCTGCTAAGGGGAGGAAAGGGGTTGGTGCTTCTCCCATCCCCATCCATTCATTTTGCATGGTCCACAGCTATGCTGAAATCAGGCTTTGATACGTTAAAATTGTATTTATCATAGGAATAGACGTGTTTCCGACCATTATAAGTGCTGGAACCCACTAAAGCGATTTTGTAAGCGTTTAGGGAGCGATTCAAAACTCTCAGCTGTTAATGAATGGGCCAAATTCCACTGGAGCGATTGCAATTACTAAAATCGCAAACGCAGAACATGCAGCATTTTTAGCAGTTAGCGTTTCTGCAATGTAAAGTATATAAACGCTGGCGTAATCGCTTGTCAAATCCTATACAGAGTGATTTTGCTAGCGTTTTGAAGTTACTGCACACTATAAAAAAATACAAATTAATTGAAAGGACCAATCAGAATTAAAAACGCTTATAGCTACACAATCGCTGACAAAACGCTTACACTTTTTAAAATCGCCAGAAAACGCTCATGAAATCACTTACAAAACACTCATACAAAACACTAGCGATTAGCGATAGCGTTTTGTAGTGGGTCCCAGGCCTCACAGTGTGTACATAGCTCCCAACTGTCCCTCTTTTGGAACCCAGTCCCACTTTTTTCCTCATTTGTCCCGCTTTCAGGACTGATGTACAGATCTATATAAATATATGTATTTTTCTATTGAAAACTTTTTTTAATTGACTCTAAACTTTATTCCCATCCTTTAAATGTATATATTAAATGTATATATTTCTATTTTCATGTGTTCATGTGTTTCATATGAAGGAAAATAAACCACGATAGAAAGGAACTATGTGGTCTCAATTATAAAACAACATATTTTTCTTATGAAATCTTAATGGTATGTGTGACTAGGGGTGTGTCGGGGGCATAATTAGGTGTGGAATGGGTGTGACTTAAGTGTCCCTCTTTCTTATCTCCAAAAGTTGGGAGGTATTGGGTGTGCCCCTTTGTGAAAGCCACTGTTGTCCAAGTAATTACCCAGAATGTCTAGCATTTAATGTATTAGTGGTATACTCAATTTTTATATAAAATATTTTTTTCCATTCACCATTTTATTTTTATTTTTTTTATTTACTTAGGGGTAGTACCACCAAGTAGATAAAAAAAATCAAAATGGTGATTGGAGAAAAAAAAGCATTTATATAAAATGTAAGTATACCAACTTGGTTCTTTGAGTTTGGAACCTCATCCCAAATTCTTCAGATCAGAACCTTCATGCAGACAGCAGCAGGGGGTGTTCACTCTAACTTGTCGCTCCATGTCCCGTTTCACATCACTCCAATACGTCCTCCTTCTGGCTTTGAAGTATATGAGAGCTGCAACGCATGATGGAGCGCAGCAGCCAGTAGCGACAACAGGGGTGAGTTGATACCCCTTGCTGCTGTCCGCATGTAGGTTTTGATTGGAAAAATTTGGAATGAGGTTCCAAATTTGAAGAACCCGAAAGCGTCAACATTACTTAGGGCCTGGGCACACTGTAACATTGATGAAAGGATTTCAGCAATATATATTAGTGTGTGTTACACAGCTTCCCTCAAGCATCAGTGGCACAGTGATTTCTCAACCTACGTTCTGAAGACGCACTGCTGCATGTATTTTGTGTGTAATGCAGTGTTGTCCCACTCAGTATAGTTGAATGTCGACAGCACAGCAACAGAAAGCAAATGTTTGTGGAAAGTGCCACCTGCATTGCAGAGAGACCTATTTATAATGGTGGCCATGAGCTGATTGACAGAAAAATGCTTTTATTTCTGCATGGTTCTTAATCCTGATCACTGCTTTCACAAAAATGGCAATGAGTATAAATGATAATAATAATTCTAGTATTTGTATAGTGCTTTTCTCCTGTTGGACTCAAAGTGCTTGTGAGGTAGTGTTGCTATCACGGATGGTCGTGATCACGGGTACGTGATTCACGGCCATTTGTACGCAACACGAAGGCCGTGATCCGCATCAAATCGTGTCAAATCCGGATCACGGCATGCGTAAAAAAATACGGGTCATGGCCCGTAATCACGGCTGTGATGCGGCCATGATTGCGGATTTTTTCAAAATATGTCACTGGGCCAATCAGAGGCCCCTGACGCAGGCTAGAGCAACCAATCACAGGAGGGGAGGCATACGTGTATATATGCACGCATACAGTATCCGGATCACATCCAAGCGCATTGTTACGCATACGGGAAAATAAGGACATGTATGTACGCATAAAGTATCTTCCCTCTTTCCACACGTACATTTTTACGCATGCGGGCATACAGGTACGCATAAAAGTATCGGGTTCACGGCCGTGTATGGTAGCCATGCGTAGCCGCAGAAAAGACGGGTCGGGCCGAGTATGCATAACAAAAATACGGGTCGCAATCACGGGTGATCCGGATGCGGCACCAATAAAAACGGCCGCATTCGGATCCGTGCTTAAGGGGTATCCGAGCAACACTGTTGTGAGGCAGCAACTAGAGTGCACAAGCAGTAGCAGTGTTAGGAAGTCTCACCAAAGCTGGCTTAGTGAACAAGAAGAGCTGAGATTTCAACCCAGGTCGCCTATATCAGGTTTTGCCTATTTTCAGGACTTTTCCCACGAGCCTTTCTACAGCAATCCCAAAGTGTAAAAAAAAATTAAAAATAGAAAAGTTAGATACCGTACTTACCTCATTATTGGGATACCTCTGGATGGTCCAGAAGCTTACCAGATCTTAGCAGATCTTTTTCTGATGCAGCGCTGGGTTCCTCTATACTTATTAGACTTAGTGGGTCAAATAGACTTGGTCTGGCTGTGATCACTGCAGTAAATGAGCACATCTGCTTTTTTATAATTTTTTCACACTTCAGGATTGCTTTAAACTAAATGTGAAGTGGCGCAAAAAGAAGGAAGATGGATACTCACCTATGGAGAGGGAAGACTGGATCCCCCATAAAGCTTTCCTGGTCCCCGCTCGGTCCTCTCCTTCCACTGCTGTCTCCTGGTGAAGATACATGCTTTCTGGACTCCATGGCAATCTCCACTCCTGTCTCTAAGTACTTCCGAAAGACAGAGCATCTGTACTGCGTGTGCATGAGCCTGGACTCGGGCTGCATATTTGCCCAAGCCTAGCAAAAAACGTCACCAGGGTCTGGAACTATGGGATGGAGAGAGAACCGAGAAGGATCTATGGGATCCAGAGCCTTCACCTCTTAGGTAAGTATGTAACTCCTTTTTTCTGCCCCTTCACATTTTCTTTAAGCCTCTTACCTCTAAGCTGTCTGGTATTGCCCACGGGACTGGAGCTGTGCCATCTGAACAATATCAGCCCACATGGTGGCCAGGGTGCTTTGAAAAATAGCCTATCTGATATCAAGGAAAATGGGCTTGTCTCCACTTATGGTGGTTTTATGGTGAAATCTGGAAGAGGCCCACATCCCATTTCGCTCTCCCATGAGGAATGCAGGGCTAGCAATTGACTGATGCTCCTCGGTTGTCCTACTAAGTGTATAGTGGTCACCAGGGCCCGTACAGAGAATTCGGTAGTGGAGCGACTCACCTGTACCAGCCTGCATACTCCTCCATCAGTATGGCCTAGTGCACACCAAAACCGCTAGCAGATCCGCAAAATGCTAGCAGATTTTGAAACGCTTTTCCTTCTTTTTCTGTAGCGTTTCAGCTAGCATTTTGCGGTTTTGTGAAGCGTTTTTGGTGTAGTAGATTTCATGTATTGTTACAGTAAAGCTGTTACTGAACAGCTACAGTAACAAGAAACGCCTGGCAAACCGTTTTGAAGTGCCGTTTTTCAGAGCGGTTTGCGTTTTTCCTATACTTAACAATGAGGCAAAAACGCCTCCGCAATCCACAATCTGCAGCAGCCCGGGAGTATGCGTTTTTGCAAAACGCCTCCCGCTCTGGTGTGCACCAGCCCATTGAAATACATTACCCAAGCGGATCCGCACCCGCAAGCTGATCGCAAACCGCAGCCGAACCGCTCTGGTGTGCACTAGGCCAAAATGTTTACCCTTTCTTCAGCGCTGCTGGCCGCATCTTCTCAGTGACCCGGCGACATGTTACATGGGCTACACATACGGTAGGTCACGTGGTCTAAGTAGAAGTCAGTTAAGACTACACCACTATACCATCTTTTTTCCCTGCATGAGTGTGCTGTATGAGTGGTGGGCGTGTTGGGGCTGAGCCAGCTACCATATAGGTTGACATTTTAATGTTACATTGTTTAGCAAATGTGTTGCGTTTTACAACTAAAATAGATTGTTCCTTCTCTATACCCTAACACTTTATTAGATTTGGTTAAAGAGGACCCAAACCAAACATTTTTTTAATTCAAAATATTTAGTTGCACCACTCGTCTCTGACACATACAAAGATAAATAAACACTCCTTCAAGCCTATGAGCATTTCAGTGCATGCTTTTCACCCATCTCTTTCCATAACTAGGGTAATACAGGTGGCAGCCATTAGCAATTCCTCCTTTGCTGGACACCACCTTCTCCACCAGTTTGCCGGATTCTGTCCTGGCAATATGAAAGGAAGGGAGGGGTTCCTCCAATAAATGTAATATATTTTATATTCGTCATCATGCAGCTGAAAAAAGGCTGCTATTTATTATTATAATTTAGAAAATTGATTTTATTTCTGAAATCTTGTGGTTTTAATTTGGGTCCACTTTAAGGCTATCCTGCTGTACTGCTCCCGGTCAGTGGCGTAGCTAAGGAGCTGTGGGCCCCGATGCAAGTTTTACAATGGGGCCCCCCAAGCACTCTATACATAGCAATTGATACGGTGCACCAAAACCTGCCAATGGCAACTACAGAGTCAGAGGTGCAAGGAAGGGATGGGAAACAGTTTGTTAATGATTACCACTATTTAAAGTATCTATAGAAGTGATTATTATGAGCACAGGACCAATAGAGAGCTAATACTGTAGTTGAGGGAGGGCCCTTCGGGGCCCCTCTGGCCCAAGGGCCCCGATGCGGTCGCTACCGCTGCACCCCCTATTGCTACGCCCCTGCTCCCGGTGTGTATGAAATGGAAGACTTGTCAAAAGCTATCTTTGGTATGAGCACTAATAGTAACTATATATTATGCACATTAATTATGATGCTATCCCCACCCTTTAGATTGTAAGCCTCTGGCAGGGCCCTCTCCCTTAACCACCTTAGCGGTATGGACGAGCTCAGTTCGTCCATTACCGCCAGAGGGTGCCGCTCAGGCCCTGCTGGGCCGATTTTAATGAAATAAAGTGCAGCACACGCAGCCGGCACTTTGCCAGCCGCGTGTGCTTCCTGATCGCCGCCGCTCTGCGGCGATCCGCCGCGAGCAGCGGCGAAAGAGGGTCCCCCCAGCCGCCTGAGCCCTGCGCAGCCGGAACAAATAGTTCCGGCCAGCGCTAAGGGCTGGATCGGAGGCGGCTGACGTCAGGACGTCGGCTGACGTCCATGACGTCAATCCGCTCGTCGCCATGGCGACGAAGTAAGCAAAACACGGAAGGCCGCTCATTGCGGCCTTCCGTGTTACTTTTGGCCGCCGGAGGCGATCAGAAGAACGCCTCCGGAGCGCCCTCTAGTGGGCTTTCATGCAGCCAACTTTCAGTTGGCTGCATGAAATAGTTTTTTTTTTATTTAAATAAAACCCTTCCGCAGCCACCCTGGCGATCTTAATAGAACGCCAGGGTGGTTAAGCTAAGTACACATGTACGATAACAATCGTTCGAAAACGAACAATAACGACAATCGGACCGATAATCGTGCGTTTCAAATTTTCCAACGATCGTTTTTTTGGACGATAACGACCGTTATCGTTCAATCCGACCGATCCAACCCGGCGTATTTTTTCTAAAGATAATCGTTCAATCGTTGCAGTGTGTACAAAGATCGTCCGATAATGATTATCTGTGGAGTAGTACGCATGTTCTTATTGCCTGTCACAACGTCACTCCCGTTTGCGCACGCATTTTTTTATCGTTCGTCGTTCAGTACTTTATACTTATATCGTTCACGTGTGTACACAATCGTTCATTACGAACGATCTTTTCGGTCTAATTTGAATATCGTGTAAACGTCACTAATCGTTCGTAACAAACGATCTTTATTGTACGTCTATACGAACCCTTAGTGTTTCCAGCTTGATTATGCAATCTTACTGACAATCACCCCTTTTGTGGACTAGAACAATCTCAATTTTGACCTGACACTGTATTATCAAATAATTTGCATGATCTTGTTTTGTTGTGAGTTTCCTGTATGTCCTACCTTGTATGTTAACCCTTTTATCTATTATTATTATTATTATTTAGTATTTATATAGCGCCGACATATTACGCAGCGCTGTACTATATATATATATATATCTTGTCACTAACTGTCCCTCAAAGGACAGTTGCAGTGTAAGTACTGTAGTCTAGGGCCAATTTTGTTAGGGGGAGCCAATTAACTTATCCGTATGTTTTTGGAATGTGGGAGGAAACCGGAGTGCCCGGAGGAAACCCACGCAGACACGGAGAGAACATACAAACTCTTTGCAGATAGTGCCCTGGCTGGGATTCGAACCAGGGACCCAGCGCTGCAAGGCGAGAGAGCTAACCACTACGCCACCGTGCTGCCCTATTGTGCAGCGCTGCGTAATATGTTGGCGCTTTATAAATACAATAAATAATAATAATATGATATACCTGTGTTTTTACAGGTCAGGATATTGTCCTGAAAATCCAGAAGAACCATCAGTCCAGACCGAACCTAAAACAACTACAGCTGCTTAAAGAGAACCCGAGGTGGGATTTTATTATGCTAGTGGGGCACAGAGGCTGGTTGTGCACACTAACACCAGCCTCTGTTGCCCCATGGTGTGCCTCCAGGACCCCCCTGCGCGCCGCTATACCCCCGCAGTGCTGTCGACATGCAGCGTGTCGCCAGCACAATGTTTACCTAAGCGCTGTCTGTCAGCGCCGCTCCCCCGCCTCCTCCGTATCGGCGCTACCCGCCTGCGTCACTTCCCTCCAATCAGCGGGAGGGAAGGGACACAGGCGGGTAGCGCCGATACGGAGGAGGCGGGGGAGTGGTGCTGACAGACAGCGCTTAGGTAAACATTGTGCTGGTGACACGCTGCGTGTCGCCAGCACTGCGGGGGGTATAGCGGCGCGCAGGGGGGTCTTGGAGGCACACCATGGGGCAACAGAGGCTGGTGTTAGTGTGCACAACCAGCCTCTGTGCCCCACTAGCATAATAAAATCCCACCTCGGGTTCTCTTTAACAGTGGTGCTCAGCAGAGCTCGAATATTCGAGTAGCTCGAATATTCGAGCTCTTTTTCAGCTATTCGAGCTCGGTATTCGAGCTCCGAATAGCTGCAGCTATTCGAATGGGCTATTCGAGTAAACGCGAATAGCCCATTCACTATTCGAGCTATTCGAGCAAGCGGCGCTATTCGAGCTCGAATACCGAGCTCGAATAGCGTCATAGCCCAGATTGATGTCCTTAGAGCCAATCAGAGGGCTCCCAGGCCCTCTGACGGCAGCCAATCACAGAGGGGGACCCTGGCCAGCCCCTACCCTATAAATAGCGGCCGCCATGTTCCGTTTCTCCGTCCTTGCCTGAGACTTGCATAGAGAGAGAGTTGCTCCTTTGTGCTTTGACTTAGCAAGAGCTCTATTGTGGTCATTTACCTAGCGTTTTTGCTCACATACACCTCCTATACACACCTATATTGTTGTTAGTTAGATAGACATTGTATTTTAGTTAGTAGCTTTTGTGTTACATAGAGACAGGCCAGCTGCTGCAGGCAAGCTTACAGCTTTAGGCCTCAGGGCCTGCCTGTGTGGGCAGCTGTCCTCCTGTCCTCTGTTAGTTTATTTCTCGTTAGTATTAGACAGTATTAGATAGTATTAGACAGTATTTCTGCTGTCCTTTACTACTTAGTGATTGTATTTTGTATTGTAGTTATATACTGTAACTGTACTAGGATACTCACTGTCACTGTTCATAGGCTACTAGCTCCTGCGTGTGCTTGCACTCACTGTCTGTGTACACACACTCTATTTCCTTCTGAATAGTTATATACTGTAACTGTACTAGGACACTCACTGACTGTCACTGTTCATAGGCTAGCTTCTGCGTGTGCGTGCACTCACTCACTGTCTGTGTACTGTACACACACTCTATTTCCTTCTAAATAGTTATATACTGTAACTGTACTAGGACACTCACTGACTGTCACTGTTCATAGGCTAGCTCCTGCGTGTGCGTGCACTCACTGTCTGTGTACTGTACACACACTCTATTTCCTTCTGAATAGTTATATACTGTAACTGTACTAGGACACTCACTGACTGTCACTGTTCATAGGCTACTAGCTCCTGCGTGTGCGTGCACTCACTGTCTGTGTACTGTACACACACTCTATTTCCTTCTGAATACTTATATACTGTAACTGTACTAGGACACTCACTGTCACTGTTCATAGGCTACTAGCTCCTGCGTGTGCGTGCACTCACTGTCTGTGTACTGTACACACACTCTATTTCCTTCTGAATAGTTATATACTGTAACTGTACTAGGACACTCACTGCATGTCACTGTTCATAGGCTACTAGCTCCTGCGTGTGCGTGCACTCACTGTCTGTGTACTGTACACACACTCTATTTCCTTCTGAATAGTTATATACTGTAACTGTACTAGGACACTCACTGACTGTCACTGTTCATAGGCTACTAGCTCCTGCGTGTGCGTGCACTCACTGTCTGTGTACTGTACACACACTCTATTTCCTTCTGAATAGTTATATACTGTAACTGTACTAGGACACTCACTGTCACTGTTCATAGGCTACTAGCTCCTGCGTGTGCGTGCACTCACTGTCTGTGTACTGTACACACACTCTATTTCCTTCTGAATAGTTATATACTGTAACTGTACTAGGACACTCACTGACTGTCACTGTTCATAGGCTACTAGCTCCTGCGTGTGTGTGTGCACTCACTGTCTGTGTACTGTACACACACTCTATTTCCTTCTGATTACTGATTGATTATTGTAAATTCTACTTCCTGACAGTTACTACTTACTTACTGTAGTAGGGACACTCACTCAGTCACTGTTCATAGGCTAGCTCCTGCACGTGTGTGCGCGTGCGTGCACTCACTGTCTGTAGTGTACACACACTCTATTTCCTTGTGATTACTACTGATTATTGTAACTTCTAGTTGTACTTCCTGACTGTTACTACTTACTTACTGTACTAGGGACACTCACTCACTCTCTGTTCATAGGCCAGCTCCTGCGCGTGTTTGCGCGTGCGTGCACTCACTGTCTGTAGTGTACACACACTCTATTTCCTTGTGATTACTACTGATTATTGTAACTGCTAGTTGTACTTCCTGACTGTTACTACTTACTTACTGTACTAGGGAGTCGGGACACTCACTCAGTCACCTCACCCACCAACCCACTCCATTAAAGTACCCCACTTTTCACCCGCCCTTTTCAAAAACTTTTGTGTTTACGCCCAAAACATCGAAGATGTCTGGAAGTGGCAGCCAGCGCGGTTTGGGCAAGGGGAAGGGCAGCAAGGGAATCAGGAGGAGAGGGAGCAGCATTGTGGCAAGGCGCGGGCGCGGCCGCGCCACCATGCACAGTTCCGCAGCAGCGTCAGTGGCTAACATTCCTCCCATAGCCACTGGCCGTGGACGCCTTGGGCGCCGCCCAGCAGGAGCATCTGCAACTCACGCTGCAGAGACACAGCAGCAGCAGCAGCGTTTAGCACCTGCTCCGATTTTCCTCCAGCCGGGTCGGAAACGTCCCATTGAGGAAAAGGATGCAGACACTGTGGTGCAACTGATGACGGAGGATGCGCAGCCCGCCATCAGCTCTGCATCCGAGGCCTCCACCCTCACCACCACCACCACCACCCCTGTTCGCAGCAGCCGCCCAGCAGGGCCTGGGGAGGAGGCCAGTTCACCGTCACAAGTTGGCGACCTGTCACTCAGCAGTATTTTTACCCCAGGCACCATCAGGGTATTGTCTGCTGTTGTTGGCGATTTGGAGGAGGAGATGCTGATGGGCACTTTGGGGGATGAGGGATTGGACAGCAAGACTGTGGCGACAGTCAAGCAGCCCATCCATGCATCAGGAGAGAAGTTTGGGGGGTCATCATCCCAGCAGGACATATTTCAGGAGGGGGAGGATGATGATGACACGGTGACAGACAGAGACTGGGTGCCACCAGCTCCAGGGGATGTCGTCATCAGCAGCTCTGAGGAGGAGGAGGAGGATGCGCTTGTGGGCCTTGCAAGGAGGCGCATCATTGCAAGCATTGGCAGCAGTAGGCAGGTCCCACAGCCTGCTGGTGTCTCAGGCTCAGCAGCAGCAGCAGCATCTGCCAGTACCACCACCAGCCGCACCCAAGCCCCCCCCCCCCCCCCCCAACCACCACAGGGAGACAGGCAGCAGCGGTTCCATGCCGTAGGGGGTTGTTTTTGTCACCAATCTGGCGTTTTTTCACCATGCCCACTGTGTACAGCAAGTACGCCACTTGCAACCACTGTCAGCGGAAGTTGAGCAGAGGTGCAGACCCCTTAAAGTTCAGCACCAGCTCGCTCATCAACCACCTTGCTGCGAAACATTTCCACCAGCATGAGGAGTTCCAGAGGCTGAAGGCATCTGGTGCTGGCAGTGGCACCACACCCATCACTGCACAGCCTTCAGCAGCAGCAGCAACAGCAGCCACCCGCCCTCCTGCTCCTCCAGCAGCACCAGCAGGAGTGCGGAAACGCACTGCTCCTCCCCCCTCTGCAACTCCTGCCGCCGACACTGAGACCTGTTCTGGCAGCCAGTCCTCAGTGGCCTCCTCTGCTGTGTCTGCTGATTCCCGTGCCAGCAAAAGGCCACGCCAGAGCCTTTTGAGCGAGTCCTTCCAGGGGGTGGTTAGGGCTCTGCCTCCCAGCAGCCGTCGCGTGCGGCAGCTGAACGGCTTGCTGGCACGGGCCATGTGCTCCCAACTCCTGCCGTACACGCTTGTGCAGGAGGGGAGCGACATGCGTGCGCTGCTTGCTTGTGCAGCCCCAGACTGGCAGCTCCCCAGCAGACACTTCTTCGCCCGCAAGGCCATTCCTGCACTGCACCGCTTTGTGATGGCCAATGTGGAGCGAGGGCTGGAGCACGCGGTTGGTGAAAGGGTCCACGTCACCATGGACTCCTGGAGCAGCCGCTTCGGGACAGGCCGCTACCTGTCTTTCACTGTCCACTGGGTCAGCTTGGTGGAAGGGGGTGAGGATGGGAGAGCAGCAGCGGGCACAGCAGCAGCAACACAGTGGGTGGAGCCCCCCCGCAGGGTCAGGGGAACTGCAGCAGGTTCCTCCAATCCTCTGCCATCCTCCGGCACACCTGGCCAAACCCCCCGCCTCAGCAGCAGCGTGAAGGCCCGCCACTGCCAAGCGCTGCTGCACTTGGTCAGCCTTGGGAAGACCAAGCTGACGGCAACCCATGTGTTGGCCAAACTCCAGGAGCAGGAGAGGATTTGGCTGACCCCCAGAGGCCTCAGAGTCGGAGAGGTGGTGGCCGACAATGGGGCCAATCTGGTTGCCGCAATAGACAGGGGAAACCTGACCCACATCCCCTGTTTTGCCCACGTGCTGAACCTGGTGGTGCAAAAGTTCTTGCGCACCTACCAGAGGATGGGCGAACTGCTGGAAATGGCAAGGAACGTTGTGCGTCACTTCCGGCGCTCGGCTGCAGCCTGTGCGAGCCTGGAAGACGTGCAAAAGGAGCTGGAGCTGCCACGCCATCGGCTGATCCTTGACGTTCCGACTCGCTGGAACTCCACCCTGGCGATGTTGGAGCGTCTGGTTGAACAGAAGCACGCTGTCAACCAGTACCTTGCCCTGGCCACTGTTTCCGCCGCTCAGAGAAGGGACAAGACCAGCAACATCCCGTCCATCGTCCCCGATGATGACTGGGGGCACATGCAGCAGGTGTGCTTAGTGCTGGCTCCCTTTCTGCAGGCCACTAACATGGTGAGCAGGGACCATGCTATGGTCTGCGAGTGGGTGCCCCTGGTTTGTCTGCTGAACAGGGCCCTCGATGCTTTGCTGGAACAGGGAGCGGCAGCCTTGGACCAGCAGGAGCGGCAAGCAGCTGCACAGTCCACCTCTGAGGGGGAGGAGGAGGAGGACTTGGTGGAGGTCCCTGACCTTGCTGCTGATGAGGGGGATCAGCACAGCGCAGCTGAGTTGGTGCGGGGGTGGAGAGAGGATGAGGCGGCAGAGGAGGAGGATGAGGAGGACAGCACTGCCGTCGATGTGCCAGCACACGTGGCCCGCCTCTTCCCAATGGCAGCGCACATGCTGGCGTGCCTGCGCAAGGACCCCAGGGTGATCCAGATGAAGCAGAGGGAGGACATCTGGATCAGCATGATGTTGGACCCACGCCTCAAGGGGAAGTTGAGCCAGTTCCTGCCGCCTGCAGGAGGAGACCCAGCGCAACAAATAAGGAGCTTGCAGCAGGCCCTTGTTGAGCGCTTGGAGGAAGCCTTCCCCCAGCCTTCCACCCCCACTGTCCAGCAGCCAGCACAGAGGCAGCAGCAGGTGCCTGCATCCAGCAGCAAGCGCCCCACAGACCTGCTGTCTCTCAGCCACGAGCTCTACAGGACTGTAGAGGCTCCGGCAGCAGTGACTAGAGAGGAGGTGCATGATGCAGCAGCATCCTCCTCCGGTCACAGCCAGCGCCTGACCCGCATGGTGGCTGACTACATGGGGTCCTACAGCGGGCTTGACAGTGATGCCCCTGTTGATCCCATGGAGTATTGGGTCAAGCGCCTGGAGATCTAGAGCGAGCTGGCGCAGTACGCCCTGGAAGTGCTGTCCTGCCCCCCTTCCAGCGTGCTGTCCGAGCGCTGCTTCAGTGCAGCTGGTGGCGTGGTCACCGAGAAACGCCCACGTCTGTCTCACAAGTCTGTGGACAGACTGACGTTTCTCAAGATGAACCAGGCGTGGGTGGAAGGCGAGTTCCTGGCCCCTGTTGTCGGCGAGAGGGGGACATGAACTGGCTAAGAACCATCGTTAATGTGCCTTACCACCCTTTACCACCTCCTGGCTCCTGCTCACTAAGCCAGCCTGGTTCAGTTTGACTATTACGTCGCCTGCAGCCACACATTTTACACCTACAGTGGGCTGCTGTGTACTGCCCTTCTGCTGTCTGTCTGTGTTTCCCACTGCCAGGGTACACAGAATTACATTCTGCTGCCACTCTGCCACCAGCTATTACGTCCAACAATAGCTATATATCTGTGTAATTGGTTTTACAAACAAAACCAAAAAACCATTAAAAAAAAAAAAAAGGTTTAATTTTTCTGAGGTGCCCGGGTTGAAAACTGTGTTGTCCCAGTTGTGTATTGGACACGATGTGGGCTGCACGACCGCTGTCTGGGACCTCCTGTTGTGTTTATTTACAGCCCTGGTATCACCGCTAGGTACCAGGGCTATTATGTCACGCTGCCTGCCTGCTGCCACACTCACACTACTCCTCCATTCCTCCTGCTGCTGCTGTCTGTCTGTGTTTCCCACTGCCAGGGTACACAGAATTACCTTCTGCTGCCACACTGCCACCAGCTATTACGTCAAACAATAGCTGCTCACATTACTTTTCCATTCCTCCTGCTGCTGCTGCTGTCGGTCTGTGTTTCCCACTGCCAGGGTACACAGAATTACATTCTGCTGCCACTCTGCCACCAGCTATTACGTCAAACAATAGCTATATATCTGTGTAATTGGTTTTACAAACAAAACCAAAAAACCATTAAAAAAAAAAAAAGGTTTAATTTTTCTGAGGTGCCCGGGTTGAAAACTGTGTTGTCCCAGTTGTGTATTGGACACGATGTGGGCTGCACGACTGCTGTCTGGGACCTCCTGCCTGCTGTGTTTATTTACAGCCCTGGTATCACCGCTAGGTACCAGGGCTATTATGTCACGCTGCCTGCCTCATTGACTGCCTGCTGCCACACACTCATCCTCCTCCTCCTGCTGCTGAATTTACCTTCTGCTGTCTGTGTGTTTCCACTGCCAGGGAGCACATACAATGGCGCTTCCAACATGCGTGCGCCACCAGCTATTTGTTACGCTCAAAAATAGCTGCATTTCTTTAAAAAAAAAATTTGAAAAGAGAAATAAGTGAAGAAGAAGACGATATAGAAGAAGATGAAGAAGAAGAAGATGAAGAAGAAGAAGAAGAAGAAGAAGAAGAAGAAGAAGAAGAAGAAGAAGAAGAAGAAGAAGAAGAAGAAGAAGAAGAAGAAGAAGAAGAAGAAGAAGAAGAAGAAGAAGAAGAAGAAGAAGAAGGAGAAGAAGATAATGAAGAAGAAGAAGAAGAAGATGAAGAAGATGAAGAAGAAGAAGATGAAGAAGAAGAAGAAGAAGAAGAAGGAGAAGAAGAAGAAGATGAAGAAGATGAAGAAGATGAAGAAGATGAAGAAGAAGATGAAGAAGATGAAGAAGAAGAAGATGAAGAAGATGAAGAAGAAGATGAAGAAGAAGAAGATGAAGATGAAGAAGATAAAGAAGATGAAGAAGAAGATAAAGAAGAAGAAGATGAAGAAGAAGAAGATGAAGAAGATGAAGAAGAAGAAGATGAAGAAGAAGAAGAAGATGATGATGAAGAAGATGAAGAAGATGATGATGAAGAAGATGAAGAAGATGAAGAAGAAGAAGAAGAAGAAGATATAGAAGAAGAAGATATAGAAGAAGAAGATATAGAAGAAGAAGATATAGAAGAAGAAGAAGATAGAAGATGAAGAAGAAGAAGAAGAAGAAGTATATACAGTACTGAACAAAATTCTGGACACAACTTCTCTTTTCACCTTTTTTTTTTAAAGGAACATCCCCACATAATCACTTGCTGTTGTTACTTGGAAAAAAAGATGTTTCTTGCATCATTCACCCTCAAAACAAGTGTTGGAAGCTATTTAAGGCCAATTCGAATAGTCAGCTCGAATAATGAGCTCGAATACCGACTCGAATAGTGAGCTCGAAGTCCGAGGTCGAATCGAATAGTAAAAATTATTCGACTCGAATATTCGACTGACCTCGAATAATTTACTATTCGAATTCGACCAAACTCGAATTTTAAAAAGGGGTATTTGAGCACCACTGCTCTTTAATAAGTGCAATAATGGCACCAGTCCTTCTATTCAGGCCTAGTTTGTTATGCTAAACAGCAGTGTGTATTTAGGTGTTAAAATTATCATCTATTCCTTTCTTAAAGGAAATGTATAGATTTCCATAAAGCACATTGTGCTGAGAATAGCTCTGTGGTGCCCCCTCCTGTTAGAGTCACTCTAGGCTTCTGCCTGGTTTGCCTATGGCTATAAAATTGTCCTGCCTATGCTAAGTTTTGCTATTTTGTCCTTTCCATATACTGTATTGCAGGGACACGTTAACATATAAATCACATACTGGCAATCACAGCTCAAATATGAACCGATGGCTGTTAATTGTAATATGTAAATTACACTTGTTTCCATGACACTATTAACTAGGGTGGAG
This sequence comes from Hyperolius riggenbachi, assembly GCF_040937935.1. NCBI lineage: Eukaryota > Metazoa > Chordata > Amphibia > Anura > Hyperoliidae > Hyperolius > Hyperolius riggenbachi. Next base: position 295,897,335 of record NC_090649.1, read on the forward strand.
CAGCAGAGACACCTGGATTTACAGAGAAAAACACCTTTTTTGCTCTTAATTCACATTGATCAGTAGCTGGTCTAATCTCAATGCTAGGTCCCTGGTTTGAATCTCAGCCAGGACACTATCTACATGGAGTGTGTATGTTCTCCTTGTATTTGTGTAGGTTTGCTCCAGGCACTTCAATTTCCTCCCACATCCCAAGAACATACAGAGAAAATTGTCTATCCCCTAATATTGATCCTAGACTACGATGGACAAATGACTATGGTAGGGAATAGATTTTGAGCCCCTCTGAGAAAATGTAGTGACATGAATATATACTCTGTAAAGTGCTGTGGAAGATGTCGGTGCTATATAAATACTTATTAATAAGTATAATAAATGTAAAATCTTCATTATTAGATTTTGTCATAAACAATATTAAATTATGAGCATTTCCCTCAGAGAGGCTCACAATCTAATCCCTATCATAGTCATATGTATCATAGTCATATGTCTATTTATGTATCCTGTAGTGTATGTATCGTAGTCTAGGGTGAGGAGGAAATTAGAGCGCCCAAAGGAAATCCACGTAGACACAGGGAGAACATACAAACTCTGTGCAAATAGTGCCCTGGCTAGTATTCGAACCAGGAACCCAGCACGCAAGCCAAAAGTGCTAACCACCAGAGCTGGGACAAGGTCCTCCAGCACCCAAAGCTGAGACCTCAAAGTGTGCCTCTCTATCCCTCCCACCCCAGCCATCACACACTGATTGCTATTAGTCTAAGAGGTGACCCAGGGCCCCCAACCCCCCAACACCTTAATTAGAACCCGAGGTGGGTTCTAAGAATGGTAATTGCACATAGAGGCTGGATCTGCATATACTGCCCAGCCTCTGTTGCTATACTGCCTGAGAACCTGCACAAACCAACTAGCTCCCATCCTCACCTCTCTCTTCAACAGATCACTATCAGAGGGGGGGGGGGGGGTCCCCTCCTGCTTCAAAAGGTCCACGATCATACCAGTCCCCAAAAAACCAGGGAACATGGAGCTCAACAACTTCAGACCCGTAGCCCTGACCCCCGTCATCATGAAAGTATTCGAGAGGCTGGTGCTGGCCCACCTGAAGCACTCCACCAGCACCCTCCTCGAACCAAACCAGTTTGCCTACAGGGAAAACCGATCAGTTGACGATGCCATCAATGTCAGCCTAGCATACATCTTGGAACACCTTGACAGACCAGGGGCCTACGCTAGGGTCCTTTTCCTGGACTTCAGCTCGGCTTTTAATACCATCTGCCCTGACATTCTGATCGACAATCTTGCGCATCTCGAGGTAGATCCCCCCCCCCCTCTGCAGGTGGGTAAAGGACTTTCTCTCCAACAGAACTCAACGGGTCAAGCTTGGCAGTCACATCTCCAGCGAGAGAACCACTAATGTCGGTGCACCGCAGGGCTGCGTGCTGTCTCCACTCCTGTTCTCCCTGTATACCAACAAATGCACCTCGACCTCCGACTCCGTCAAAGTTATTAAATTCGCAGACGATAACACGCTTATCGGCCTCATCGACAGAAACGGGGAGGACCCCTATCGAAATGAAATTGCGAAGATCTGTAGTTGGTGCAAGGACAACAATCTCGTTCTCAACACGGCAAAGACCGTGGAACTGATCGTGGACTTCTGGAAACTCCCCCTGCCCCTCTCCCTGTGTTCATCGACGGGTCTGAGGTCTCCAGAGTTCAAAGCGTACGGTTCCTCGGCACAACCTTAACAAGCGACCTCAAATGGGAGCAGAACACTACTAAAACTCAGAAGAAAGCACAGCAAAGGCTATTCTTCCTGCGCCAATTGAAGAAATTCGGCATGTCACGGGAACTGCTTACCAGCTTTTACACCTCGACCATCAAATCCATCCTCTGCTGCTCCATCATCGTCTGGTATGCCGGCGCAACTGCTAAGGATAAATACACACTCCACAAAGTGATAAACGCAGCAGAAAAGATCATAGGCGCCCACCTGCCCTCGCTAGATCTCCTCTACTTCATGAGAATGAAGACAAGGGCCTCCAAGATCCTAGTCGACCCCTCCCACCCGGGCAGACGCTACTTTGAGACCCTTCCACTGGGTCGCCGGTTCAGATCCATCCCCACCAAAACCACTAGACACATGAACACCTTCTTCCCCCAAGCAGTCCACCTGTTGAACTCACTAAACTCAAGACCCCCCCCCCCCCCCCCCAACACTGGGACACCCTAGCCCCCAGGGCAACCCTCCCCCAAAGCTATAAATTCTGACCCTCCCAAGACTCTAACTGTGCTGCTCTATATATTTGCGTGTATGTTTTGCTTTGCCTTGCTTATGTCTGCCGGGCGTTATATTTCTGTCATATGTTATATATGTTATATGTTCCTGAACTGCCATTGCCATGTGAACCACAAGCAATTCCGGGCTCACTAATCGGTGTGCTTGGCGACAATAAAGATGATTCTGATTCTGATCCCCCCCACAGGCCTCCCTGCGCTCTGCTTGTCCCCCATAAATCCGGCTGTTTATCTCTGCTCCCCCGCTTCCTCCATAGCTCTGGTCCCCGCCCCCGTCTCTTCCCTCCAATCAGCAGGGAGGGAAGGGACGCGGGCAGGGACCGGCGCTATGGAGGAAGCGGGGGAGTGCCGAGACTGACAGATGCAGAGATAAACAGCCGGCTGCGACACGCGGTGTGTCGACAGCTCAGCGCATGATTGAGGGCCTGTTTCCACTTGTGTGGTGGGAATCGCCGCGATAAAAATTCGCATGCGGATGTGAATTTCGCATGCGGTTGTATGTGAATTGTCATTCGAATTCACATACGATTTCGCAGGGATGGCGATGTATGCAAATTTAACCATGGCAGTGCCTGTGTGCTTTTCCACTGATTCCATGCGAAATCGCATGTGAATTCGCATGAAAATTCGCATACCAATGCCGCATGCCGAATTCCCTATTAAATACATTGTATGCAATTCGCATAGCGGTATGCGGTATGCAAATTCTGATGGCTCTGCCGTGCAGATTTTTTCTGCACAGAAAAACGCAAAGGAATCCTGACAAATGGAAACAGTCCCATCCACTTGTATTGGCTATGCGAATTTGCATGCGGCAAACGCATGCGAATTCGCGATAGTGGAAATGGGCCCTTATGGGGGACAAGCAAAGCGCAGTATAGCAGTATAGCAACAGAGGCTGGGCAGTATATGCAGACCTAGCCTCTGTGTGCAATTAGCATTCTTAGAACCCACCTCGGGTTCTCTTTAAGGTCTAGTTATCTGGCTTGCAGTCAGTGCCATGTATCCCCTTTTCTTATTTCTCTCTACTTCAGACACAGTAGGGGAATGATAGCTGAATGAGTTGTGCGCCCCCTCCTACACTGCGCCCTGCCCTGCTAACCACTACACCACCATGTGGTTATGGAGTATATCTAACATAAATATTCATTGAAGGATCCATTAGAGTGATGGTGTTACCTACAGCCATCTTTTAGAAATGGCACATACTATAGTTATGTTGAGTAACACTGTATCAAGTGACAGTTTAAAAATAGATAGAAATCCAAGAATTACTGAGGTTAAATGAAAAGGAGAGCCCAGTGATGAATATGAATAATGGCCTTTGGGTTAAGCTATTAGGAGATAGATTGAATACTTTGGTATTATCTAATTCTATGAAGTGAATGAGACAAAAGTTATACTGATCAATTATTAGAAAGTTAGTCGATAGTTGATGAGTACTATTACAATTGTTTTATTATAGAGCTATTTCTGAGTGTAGAATAATGAAGCCATCTTCTTGTTAATTCTCTTTTTCCACCACAAGATGGAGACATATGACGAGCCATACAGCACTAAACTAGAAATTATCTAATGCGGTAAAATGTTGAGTTTCCTAAAGTTGTTAGTATGTCAGAAGATACCAAAGTCTGTGATTGTGTGTAAACACAGGACCCTTGTGGAGAAGTGAGAGCCTCTGCATTATTCTGTGAGACAGAAGTTCTCCCAGGAGCAGGCTATGGAAATGAAGGGACTGCAGAGCTAAATGTGAACTGTCCCTACATTCTGCATTCATTTGTCATTCAGGGCTATGTGCCAAGTGTTTCAAGCCATTAAGTTTAACACTTATGGCAGACCAGAAACTGCAGATGAGAATGCACCCAGTGCCACTTCCCAACATTGTGTATTTGGGATCTTTTGTATAATACTCGCAGCTTGAGAAGGGCCAAAAACATTATCAAAGACAACACTCACCCTGGAAATGCCTTGTTTGAGCTTCTTCCATCAGGTAAACGTTTTAGATCAATTCGCACACACACAAACAGACTGAAAGACAGCTTTTTCCCATCCGCCATAAACTTGATAAACTCTGAATCCTCTCTGAAATAATTAACACTGTGTACAAATTGTTTAAACATCTGTAATACCTGGCATACTTGTATAATTTCTTCTCTTCCTTGTTACTATCACTATGTTCCATATATGCACCGTGGGGTTGTCATGAAAAGTAATTTCGTTATGTTACACAATGACAATAAAGTGAATTGAATTGAATTGATCTGGGACCACAAACAAGGAATGCTGCAGACCTTCACAGACAGTGTTGGACTGGGAGGTGGGAAAGCTGGAGAAATCCACGAGCTGGCCAAGCAGCAGTAATCAGGTGTTGCTGCTCACAGTGAAGACTTGCTGCAGGTTTCTGTTGGGAGAGACAACACAGGGTTGTTGATGCTTGGCCAGCAAGTGGATTTCCTCAGCTTTACCAGCTCCCAGTCCGACACTGTTCAAAGACATTTCCCAATTGTGTCACTATGCAAAGCAGATGAAGTAGTCTTCCCGGTGCGATGACCCCTACCCCATTGTGTACAACCTGCGATTTCTCCCTGGTGCTTCCATGCGGTTGTGGGCAGTGGCTTAGTGTGGTGATTGAGGTGCGTGCGCACAGCAATCCATCGGTGCATGCTTACAACCTTTGATTAGTAATATAGATAATGCATACAGCATGGTAAGTCTTCTCATTAAACAATGGGGTATGCTTGCAAAAGAACAGTAAAAGTTTGGTTTGTGCAGGAGCCCTTTCTCAAGTGTGTGTGAACCACCTGAAATGTTGTGCTGGTTCTCACTATGTACTCTTTTGAATAAAGGAAAGTTAACCTGACTTAAATAGTCAAGCCTGAGTCATTGTTCCTAGTTGCTGTAGTTTGCAAGGGTAGTGGACTATACTGATTGACTCAGTTGCTTCCGCACAGTGGCGTAGCTAAGGAGCTCTGGGCCCCAGTGTGTTTTGGGGCCCCCCAAGCACTCTATACATAACAATTGATACAGTGCACCAAAACCTGCCAAGGACAACCACAGTGTCAGAGGTGCATGAAGGGGATGGGGAACAGCTTGTTAATGATTACTACCATTCAAAGCATCTATAGAAGGGATTATTACAAGCACAGGACCAAAAAAGAGCTAAAACTGCAGTTAGGAGAGGGCCCTACAGGTCCCCTCTGGCCCAAGGGCCCTGGTGAGGTTGAGACCTCTGCAACCCCTATTGCTACGCCCCTACTTTCACAATATATCCTACACATACACTGCTGTAAATAGACTGTCATTTTTTCACCAGGGTGAAAGGGAAGGCGGGGCCAGGCGGCGGAAGTCGAGTGATGTGGAGTCTTCGGGATGGCTTTTTGGGACAAGACACCGCAGGTAACAATAACTTTTTTTTTATTTTCAGCAAGGCTGCGTGATTTTGTAAATCAGTCTGTAGGTCCGCTTTAATAAACCAGTGTTTTCTTTATGCAGTAGCTCTGCTGAAAAGTAAATACAAGCCAAAACACTTGTATCTATCTGCAATGTACTAGATGGCGCTGCTAGACTGAGTTCCGTAATATTTATATATATACAGAGACAATCCTTCCACCTGCTGCTTCCTAAATTGCAGTGAAGAGCCCCTTGTCTTCACTGCCAATTGGCCACACAATTAATTTCAAAAAGTAGGAGCGCAGGTATTAGACTTTGTTTGATTTTTATTTTCAATAAAAAAAAAAAAAACCTGCAACATACAGATAAAAAAATCATCTACCAAGAACCATTAATTCCCACATACAATCCATCCAACACATACACACATGGGAGTTTGCGGTGTCTATAAAAAGGATAAAAAATGATAAAAAATAAAAAATCTCTATAAAAATTCTCTGCAGAGAATCATATATAGGAATTGTCCACATATGTGAGAAGACGTATATATATATATATATAGAGTTGATCCTGTATGTGATGACCATGTGTGACAGTCAGGCCACGTATTTTTGTCAATTCACCTAGAAGGATAAAATTGTATACATGCGTTTTGGAGACCTCTATAGCCAGTATACCTTGGACAAGTAATGGTAGCTGTATAAATTCGTGGATGGAATCCCTCCAATACCACTCCACATTACCTGCCTCCTCCGTAATACTGGATTGGTCTCACACTGTCCCCGCTGTCCCTGCGGTGTTCTCCGCTAGTGTTCAAGTTGTAACACTGTCAGTACGTACGCCCGTACTGGCGTTTCAGCTTACGGTCCAGCTGGCTGCACAACTCTTCCTGGTGTGACGTCACCTGTTCTCACTCTCGCGATAGTTCCTATTCACCCGCTGTGCAGTCCTTCTCACAATAGGAGGAAGTATATTGGTGTTGCGTTCCACCCTGGTTCCCGATTCTTTCCTGGTTCTCAAAAATGCTGTATATGTTTGTGTAACACAGGAAAATCAAGCGGTGGTTACAATTTTCGATCCAGGTACTTTGAGAAAGTCCTTGGGGCGCCCCTCCAGACCTCAGATTGACATGTTTCGACAGATTCAATTGTCTTCATCAGAATCAGTACCAGGTACTGATTCTGATGAAGACAATTGAATCTGTCGAAACATGTCAATCTGAGGTCTGGAGGGGCGCCCCAAGGACTTTCTCAAAGTACCTGGATCGAAAATTGTAACCACCGCTTGATTTTCCTGTGTTACACAAACATATACAGCATTTTTGAGAACCAGGAAAGAATCGGGAACCAGGGTGGAACGCAACACCAATATACTTCCTCCTATTGTGAGAAGGACTGCACAGCGGGTGAATAGGAACTATCGCGAGAGTGAGAACAGGTGACGTCACACCAGGAAGAGTTGTGCAGCCAGCTGGACCGTAAGCTGAAACGCCAGTACGGGCGTACGTACTGACAGTGTTACAACTTGAACACTAGCGGAGAACACCGCAGGGACAGCGGGGACAGTGTGAGACCAATCCAGTATTACGGAGGAGGCAGGTAATGTGGAGTGGTATTGGAGGGATTCCATCCACGAATTTATACAGCTACCATTACTTGTCCAAGGTATACTGGCTATAGAGGTCTCCAAAACGCATGTATACAATTTTATCCTTCTAGGTGAATTGACAAAAATACGTGGCCTGACTGTCACACATGGTCATCACATACAGGATCAACTCTATATATATATATATACGTCTTCTCACATATGTGGACAATTCCTATATATGATTCTCTGCAGAGAATTTTTATAGAGATTTTTTATTTTTTATCATTTTTTATCCTTTTTATAGACACCGCAAACTCCCATGTGTGTATGTGTTGGATGGATTGTATGTGGGAATTAATGGTTCTTGGTAGATGATTTTTTTATCTGTATGTTGCAGGTTTTTTTTTTTTTTTATTGAAAATAAAAATCAAACAAAGTCTAATACCTGCGCTCCTACTTTTTGAAATTACTTGTATCTATCTGAACAAACACCATGGATAGTCCTGAAATGTTCAAAATGTAATTATTTATTTTTGTTGGGAGCTGAATGAACTAGATTTTATGTCACACTGACATGCCTGTGGTGTAAATTTCAGACTTAAAATGTAACCCTTTAGATTAAAAATAAGATCATGAGACTGCAGGAAAAATTGATTTACCATTGTGACTACATATACAATTAATTATCTGAAGTTTATTAACAGGTCAAGTTTGTTATATCAAGAGGCTGCTGATACTAGTTGTGTTGTAGAATTGCTACTTTTCTTTCACTGATGTGGGAGACTAGGGGCTAAGGGGGCCCATTGCTCTCTCTCCCCCTTTATGTGAAACAGCGTAGCATGCACATACTTACATTGCTGCAGTTTCTCTCCTCCCTCTCCCCTCTGCAGTTCATCAGCATGCACCAGCGTTCCTCCGTAGGACCCTGATGCATTTTCACATGGCATTGTAACCTTACAGAGGAAAGTTGGTGCACTCTGTTGCTCTGCAAAGTGAAGAGGAGGGAGCTGAGCACGCTATGCTACTCTCAGTAAGGGGGGCTTGGGGGTCACAGATGCAGGTCACACTTGGGGGCAGGTTTTTTAAGCATGGGGACCCAAAAAGCTGTCGGGGGAGGGGGGGGGCATGCACCCTAGTTACGCCCGTGGTGGGAGACTCTAGAGAGTAGGGATTGAGGAATCAATTGAATCAGAATCATCTTTATTCACCAGGGATGACGATTGAGGTACCCATAATTATTAGTGGCTCAAACGGCCTTGGTAGTACATACAACAGACTTAGCATTTACAGACAATGGAAACAACTTGAGAAACACGTGTTAGAAGCATGAAAGTCAAAGATTGAAAATCTAGTCCAGGATGTGGGGCAGCATTGCCCAGGGTACCTAAAAATCATTGTGTATTGCTAAGTGTTGTGCTGTTTCAGGGGCTAGGGTGCTGCAGTAGGACATACCTGGCAGAGGGGCGGATCTCAAGTTGGGGTAATAGTTGCTAAGCATGTCCCATTGTGTTCTATTGGGCCTGGAGTTCAGCAGGGTGACTGCTTAGGGGATAAAGGTACTCCTGCGCCTCGAGGTTCTGGAGGGGATGGAACTGTAACGGCGACCCGATGGGAGGAGCTTGAAGAAGTGACTGCCTGGGTGGGAAGGGTCTTGGGAGATCCTGGTGGCCCTCGACTTCATTATGGTCATGTGGAGGAGGTCAAGAGGTGGCAGGGGTAAGCCCATGAGAGTAATTTCTGCAGACAGAGCTGGTCTGTTGATTTAGGCAGGGACTTAGTAACTATACCTGTAGGCAGGGCCGAGGCAGAGGCTGGACATGCTGCAGCCTCTTAGCGTTGGGCTAGGAGGGCGCTGGGAAGAAGACCAGACTTCTATCCACTCTCCCTCCTGTCATTCATTGCTACTGCTCCCCAGCAAAGTACAGAGCACAGCAGCCAGTGGGAAAAGATTACCTACGCTATTCACTCACACCTTGCCTGATCTGCGGGCTCCAGTCCGGGCGCTAGAGGTCCAGGAGGCAGGTCTCTTCTCTCTTCCTTTGTCTGTCCGTTCACGTACTTCCTGTATCAGTGTATCAGGAAATACATGAGCGGTGGCACTACAGAGCAGACAGAAGAGACCTGCCATCTGGACCTCTAGCGCCCTGAAGTCCTGAAGGGGAAGGTTAGCGGGGATTGCGCGCGGATACATGCTCCGTCAACAGCGGCATCGCCTTTAGCTGTAAAAAAAGAGGAGAAAAGATGGGCACAACTGCATAAAATACCCTTTATTGTGGCTGGGTAGACACAATGCCTATTAGAGAGGATCGCCCTGATTGGCCATGGGGGGGATGGAGGTAGGGAGTAGAGAAAAAAAAATAGACACATTTATTTAAAATTAAATAAAAAAAAAACTGCCTGCAGCAGTGATCAGAGCCCACTAACAGAATTCTTTGTTGGTGGGCAGAAAAGGAGGCAAGATTCATTTGTGTGCTAAGTTGTATGGCTCTGCAGCGAGCTGTTAAAGCTGCAGAGCATTGAATTGTAAAAAATAGCCTGGTCACTAGGGCTTATTACACTCACTCTGGAGCAGAACTGGTTTTGCAGACTTCTACAGCATCATAGCACTTGGGGAGGGGTAGAGAGGTTGGGGGCTGGGCTCTGTACACAAGTCCTGAATAGGGACAGTCTACAAATCTTTATCTACAAAACTTTGTATGATTCGTTATCAGTGGCTGAGCAGATGCAGTCATTAGAACAATTGTACAGAGAATAGAAAGTTTTTTCTCTCCGAGCCCAGACTCCTCAAGCATCACTACAGGACACTGCACTTGGGGAGGGGTAGAAAGTCTTGGGGTAGAACAGCGCTGTACACAAGACCATGGACTTGATTGCTTGCTCTGAGTTTTACGCAATGTTTTACGTGACTGCAGTTAGCTAATTGTTGCTTGCTTGGTTTTGAATAAATTATCTTTACTGCAGTCTCTCTGTACTACATTCCAATACATTCTGTTTTTCAAGTTGAACATTTTATCTGTACACCAATGTTGTTCAAATACAGTAGAAAACTCTTGTGCATCAGCAAGATTGGAGCTTAGACATTCTTTCCTGGTGTGCTACAGATTCATAAAGATACATCTATGGGTTTATTTGAGAAAATATTCCTAACCACCCAAGACACTTCCCTGGTATATTGCTAGTGCATGTCCTGGTTAACATTTGCTTCCATGAATGAATTTGCAGTACTGTGTCATGCTGGCTCCGGTTGTATAAACACTGCCTTGCTTTCAGCAGTGTTTCTTCCTTGTTAAGTGTCATATCAGCATATCCTATCCTTGACAGGTTTTTACATTACATATATCCTTATTTAGTAAAAAGCTAAAGAGAAGTAGCAGAGGGCATTCATTATATAGTGGCAGGTTTATTTAACACAGGCTGTGTCAAGGTAACAACTGGAGCAGGAGAAACCTGAAATAAGTAAATCCAGATCCCTTGTTCAGCTGTAAATGTATTCCACCTACTTTTAAACAGTATTACAAAGTGGATGTAAAGTAATAATGGTAGCAAGGTATTATTGAACTAAGGAACAAGTTATTCCGTCATTTCAACTTTACATTTGGGAGCTGAATCATTAGCTGCTCTTAAATACACATATAGTCATGACTTATTTACATATGTGTGGAAGAATATTCACAACTTAGAAAACACAATTCTGAGAAATACTGTGCACCAAGTGATGTGCTGTTGCTATCATTGCAAAGCAACATAACCTCAATTATCTGTCATTTCTACAAAAACTCATAACTGGCAAAAGAGCAAAATGAAAATTGTAGCATCGCTGCAAACACGATTTTCACTATTACATTGATCCCATTTGCTACAGTGATTTGTGACAGTAGTTTCAAAACTAATAATAGGCCAATCGCAAAAGCAGGAATAATGCAGCGCATTTGCGATTGGTGGAAAATCTAAGTGCACTGCTGGAAAAAGGGCACCGCAATTACCATGTTAATTAAAGAGAACCTAAACTGAAAATAAAAAGTCAAAATAACCATACAAATGTCATACTTACATCCTGTGTAGTCTACTCCTCAATCTCTTTCTCCTCTCCTGCGTCCCATTTGTCCACTGTGATCAATGTATTCTCGGTCCTCCATCCTCCATTTTAAAAATGGCCATTACCCCATAACAGCTTCCTGGTCAGCACACTGTTAAACTGTAATATCACCCACTTGAGCCATAGGGAAACATGGACATTACCTTGCACATTCAGTTGTAACTGACAGCTGCTGATATATAACTGACAGCAACTGGTATATTTCAGTTCTGACAAAATATTGTCAGAACTGGAATGGATCACTGTAAGAAGAGAATGGGGAGCCTCTGAGAGGGACTAACGTTGATGTTAGTATGTAATATTCATTTGCAGCTACGTCATGTTTTTATATGAAGTAATTTAACTCGCTTCAGGTTCCTTTAAGGTGCAGTTGCAATAAAAAAATTGCGTGGGATCCAAACACACAAGCAAAATGCAGCTAGTGGAAAAGGGCCCTAAGAGCTGGAATGCATTGCAGTGAGCTTTAGCACAACACACAACTTGTGTGCAAAGCAGGTGAAGGAATTTTCCATGAACTCCCTGTGGGTCAGTTTCCTTATACAGTAGAGACTCGGTTATCCAGAACTCATCTAACCAGCAGTCTCAACCAACCAGCACAAATACTCACAGTGGTGAAGGCAAACTTGGCTGTTTGTGGGCTCTGCTGTGCTTAAAGCGGAATATAACCCAGCATTTCATCTTTGCTCTAAAACATTATTTACAGCATATTATATGCAACCAGAATTTTTTTTTTACTAGACCAGGATTTGAAGGGTTACACACAGAGCTTGAAAGTTCAGTGCAGTGAAATGCAGACGCAACTTTAGATAATGTTGTCTTGTGTTTACTTAAATGTATCAAGTGAGGAATGTGACACATTCTCTGACTGTGGAGAAGCTGCTCAACACAGACAGAGAGTCAAAGCATGTCTACCTGAATAAATAAATTAATAAAACCAGTTTTATATTAAAATGCATAGTCAGCTCACAAAGCAAAAAACTGTACTTTTGGGAACCTATAACGTCTAAATGAATAATAATACTTATGCACAAATGAAAATATGATAACCGTATGGCATATAAAAAGTAGGAAAACATGTTATTGAATATTATGTCAGGGTTTTAAACCGCTTGGTTTGGGGTGAGCTGGACCACAGAGTGAAGGCAAAAGGGCCAACAAGTGCTAAGCATCTCTGGGAACTCCTTCAAGACTGTTGGAAGACCATTTCAGGTGACTACCTCTTGAAGCTCATCAAGAGAATGCCAAGAGTGTGCAAAGCAGTAATCAAAGCAAAAGGTGGCTACTTTGAAGAACCTAGAATATGACATATTTTCAGTTGTTTCACACTTTTTGGTTATATACTATACTTCTCCATTTGTTAATTCATAGTTTGGATGCCTTCAGTGTGAATCTACAATGTTCATAGTCATGAAAATAAAGAAAACTCTTTTGCTGCGTACACACTGGCGACTACGGTCGTTTGAAACAGCTAATTAACGATCGTTCCCGCCGACAATCGGGGAAAAAACTTTACCCAACGATCATTAACACGAACGACAAAAGAACGACATCGGGAAGATGGAAATATCCAACCTGACGGATTGTATCTACCGACAATCGTTACAAAACTATAGTGTGTACAGACATCGGCCGAGAACGATCGTTACAAGGGCCAATGCGCCTGCGTTGAATCCTGCCCAGCTTCAGTACTTCCTTTGTAGTAAAGATTGTTACATTGCTCATTTCAATTAAACTTTGTTTTCAAGTTAACAATCATATATTTGTATCTATTGTAACTCCATGTCAGTGTTTTTTATTTTATTTTATATAAATATGTACGCAACATTTCCTTCTGATCGTTCTTTTCTGCGAGAACGATCGTTAAAATGTGTATGATGATCGTTGCATCCCATCGTTGCATTCCAATCTTTCCAATATCGTTTGTCTGGTAACTATCGTTCCTTGCAAACGATAGTTATTGCAAGTGTGTACGTAGCATTTGAATGAGAAGGTGTGTCCAAACTTTTGGTCTGTACTGTATGTATTTTAGCTGTAATCTTTTTTAAGATGCACTGCTGCATGCATTGTTTTGTGCATTGCAGACCCAACACATAAAAAAGCGTATGAAAAACCATGAGTTAAAGCAAGCACCTTAAAAGTGTGTGTAAAAGCCATAGCCGGCCTTTGATATGAGCGACCGGAGCGGTCGCTTAGGGCGCCAGCTTCCAAGGGGGCGTCTATAGCTGGTTACCTATACTGAGGACACCTACACCTGATTTCCTATACTGAGGGCACCTATAGCTTTACTGAGGGCTCCAACACCTGGCTACCTTTACTGAGGGCTCCAACACCTGGCTACCTTTACTGAGGGCTCCAACACCTGGCTACCTATACTGGAGGCACCTACACCTGGCTACCTATGGGGGGATGGAGACCTTCAACTGACTTCCTATACTGGGGCACCTATGCTTGGCAACCTACATTGAGGGCACCTACACATGAGATCCTATACTGGGGGCACCTATACCTGGATACCTATCTATACTGAGTCTGAGGGTGTTTTGGGGGGGGGGGGGCGCACTGCAGCTATAACGCGTGGTGCAAATTGTCAGTGCTGTGCTATCATTCTAAATGGGGGAAAGGTGGTTAACTGTCCCACTGATTGTTTTTATTAATATTCTTGAAAGGTTCTACCCTTCCTTTTTAAGTGTATTTTTTTTTGGGGGGGGGGGGGGGGGGGTTGGGCACAAAAATCAGGTTTCGCTCAGGGCGCTGTGAAACCTACGGCCGGCCCTGGTCAAAGCTCATCCATTAAAATGCCTGTCAACCTAGCTTGAGGCTCTTAAGGTGCGTACACAAGCACTACCGCCGGCAACGACGGGTCCTCCGAACCCTCCCGCTGGGCGGACGTTCAGCCAATAGTAGCACGTGTGTACGCGCTGTTGGCGGACTGATAAGGCTGTTTCTGAACTATCCGCTGAGCGGATCGATCAGAAACAGCATTATCAGTCTGCCTGACAGACTGTACACACGCACTACTGTCGCTGGAACGCCTGCCCGGCGGGAGGGTCTGACGGACATTGCCTTAGTGCGTGTGTACGCACCTTTATTCTGTCAACCCATACTAAAGCATTGTATGCAAATCAGATGTGTTTGGCATACACTATGTGGGGAAATCCAAGATATTGCGTGCTTCTAAAATGTTACATTGAAAATTGCAGATAGCTGCTGTTTGCAATGAGGTCCATAGACTTTCATTATGTGTGATCTCACGAGTGTTACCTGCAGGAAATGCTCATAATTCTAACAAGTGTGCTTCCAGCCTAAGAGAAACAATATAAATAAGCTACCCAACTCTAAGCTAGGAAACTTGTTTTACACTCTTGGAAAATATGTTAGTTCTCTAATTTAATTACATTATATTTCCACAGATAAAACTAGAAAGACCCATAAAGCATCTACCTATTTTAATGCCGTTCTCTGTGCTTCTGTTTCTGAATTTGCTATTAATTGTCATTATTAATTGTCATTAATAACATCTAGATACTGATAGATGCTGAAATATTTTTTCATTCACAGTATTAAAGTATTCAAAATATGCAGTTTGTTTGTTCATTATAGCAAATAGGCCACAATGAAAGTTGTGGATGTGTAGGCCAACCACTTACAGATAGACCTCTTTTACACAGGAGGCTGAAGGTGGCAAATTCACTGCCTGTCAGCTGTTCCATTACACTGTCTGGCTGCCTGTAGCACTTAGTACAGGTGGTGGATAGGTGGTGTCACACCTGAGTACGGCTGTGGCTGTGCTTAGATGTGACATGTCTTAATTTTCTGCTTGGATGAGATGTCTTCATTTTCAGAATTTGTTCCTGACAAAGTTTCCACAGAGGCAAGCCATTAAAGTGAATTGTATTCTGTACCATTGTAGGTTCCCTTTTGTTTTAAATGCAGCCTAGTAAGGCAAATGGGCAAGTTTGCATTCCCCTGAGGATTTGGAGTCTTTTTGTAGAATATTGTGTCCCACAAAAATCTCTGGTGATTACGATCACCTTCCAATAAAACAACTATGATTATGGTTATACTTGGATACACAGTAGGAGTGGCACATCCAAACCAGCAGCTAAAGGAAGCAGAATGGCTGCTCAGGTAGATAAGTGGAAGCATTTCTCAACTCCTTCCTCTCAGCCCCATGGGTCAGAAGAGGATGACGTCTGAAATATCAAATTCCCTGGTGAACTATATTTTTAGTGCATAATTCATTTTGCAGATGGAAGAACATCCTGACAGGTTCCTTTCCTGATGCATGGGCACATTATCTTACTGATTTGTTTACATGACACCTTCTCTAAGGTTATTCCAGTCTTTCAAATATTTGCCTTCTGGAAGGATCCGTATTCCAAACCTGAAATTATAGTTATAATCCCCACTAGGCAGTGGCGTAGCTAAGGAGCTGTGGGCCCCGATGCAAGTTTTACAATGGGGCCCCCCAAGCACTCTATACATAACAGTTGATACAGCGCAGCAAATATTGCCAATGGCAACTACAGTGTCAGAGGTGCAAGAAGTAGATGGGGAACAGTTTGTTAATGATTACCACTATTCAAAGTATCTATAGAAGTGATTATTATGAGAACAGGACCAATAGAGAGCTAATACTGTAGTTGAGGGAGGGCCCTTCGGGGCCCCTCTGGCCCAAGGGCCCCGATGCGGTCGCTACCTCTGCACCCCCTATTGCTACGCCCCTGCCACTAGGATTTTAAACACAATATGCTCAGCTTTTTCCTAAACTGTAAAAAGCCTCCTGATAACTGGCAGAGAGAGTCCGAAATGATTAGGTGCCTCATCTGTGCTTGGTGTGATTTGCCTTCTTAAAACAGAAGAAAATTTGCAAATTCAGCTTTAAGTAAACATTTGTGGTTACCTATAATGTACCACTACTGAATATGCAAATTATTTCTTTATGCCCCATGTAAGCCGGGCTAGCATCCAGAACCGCTGGTGAATAGCAAGCCTATAGCTTTAAATTTTACACAGCCACATCAACCCCACATGTACATAGCCCGTTTCAGGCTTTTGGTCCTCTTCAGTACATGGCAGGGATTAATATGGCTGTATGGGATAGGGCTGTTGCCTCATCTAAGAAAGGATCTCTGGCACTACATTGTGCTGAGTAAGGCCTCTTTTCCACAAAC
Source organism: Hyperolius riggenbachi (assembly GCF_040937935.1). NCBI lineage: Eukaryota > Metazoa > Chordata > Amphibia > Anura > Hyperoliidae > Hyperolius > Hyperolius riggenbachi. The sequence continues at coordinate 295,913,883 of NC_090649.1, forward strand.
TGTTGATAGGCAGTGAAATGCCTCTCAAACTCTCACAACTGCTCACTGCTGCCTGGTAACTGCTCGCTGCTGCCTGGTAACTGCTTGCTGAGCACACAGCTTAACAGTCAATGGAAAGGAGGCCTAACTCTGACAATTTTGTTTACCGTATTTTTTTGCTAACACTCAGAGTAAATACACCAGCATACCCAACCACCTTAGACAGGCTTCAACACAATGCTGTTTGCGTCGGGCTTGACATCTCATCGTGATTTGCGAATTGCGAGCAGTGATAATGTATTACTAGCTCTAATAGGAAGTAGAAAGAAAGGAGACAGGGTGAAGACAGGAAAAGGAGATAAAAAAAGAAAAAAGGGAGAGTGACAATGAAAAGAGAAGAGAATGTAGTATTTTGTAGATAGCGACAAGTATACTCCTTATTCACCAGCATGGCTAATCCTTAAACTTATCTAACCAAAATTCATAGAGCCATAACCATCTATTCTGTGAACTGAGGCAAGTCAAACTGGCATCAGAAGAATTTGGGATCTCTAGCGCTAAGAATTTGTTACATTAGTTCAGCCAAGCAGTTAAAGCGGTGTAAAACCCTGACAAATTCAATAATAACATGTTTTCCTACTTTTTATATGCCATACGGTTAGTGGCAGTAATATGACAAAATGTGGAAAACTTCAAGGGGGCCGAATACTTTTGCAAACCACTGTAAGTATTATTATTCATTTTGAAATTATACGTTCCCAAAGTACACTTTTTTTTTACTCTGAGACCTTACTTTGCATTTCATTCATAACTGCTTTATTCATCATCTAACTTAAGCATAAATGCTTTCTGATGCTTTCTGATTGTCTCACTGTCTTTAGGAGACCGGGCAGTGTCAGAGAAGGTTTTGTTTACATTCCTCACTTGATACAATTAAACACAAGATAACATTATCTACAACTTCGAATGCGTCCAGCTCTGCTGGCAGGAAAGCTTCTAAGGCTCGTGTTAACCCTTTGAATGCTGTTTTAGTAACAAAAAATGCTGGTTGTATATAATATGCTGTAAATAATCTATTAGAGCAAAGTAGAAATGATGGGCTTCATTCCGCTTTAAATTTGGAGTTCTACCTGTCCCCCAGTTTTCCACAATCAGTTTTTAGTCCACCAAGGTTGAAAAGAATAGTAGGTCCCTGGGTAATACGGGCTGAAAGTCCTGGATAAAAATGACTGATTGAAGTTTGTTTTCACTGAGCAGAGACTCTGTATACCTTCATAATCACTGTATTGAGGAGCAGGTCCACCATATATGAGCAGAATTTGGAGTCAGTTGGGAGCATCTCCAGCAGGTAGAGGCATCAGATTTATGGATTTTACCAATGGTGTCTGGAGTAGCGTAACGACACATAACTATTCTGCATTGCATTAACTGAAGGGTTGTGTTCCTAGGAACAGGGCCGGAGCTACCATAGGAAAAAATGGGCAATTGCCCCAGGGCCCCAGAGCCAGTAGGGCCCCCAAGGTGCCCCTCCCCATCTTAACTGTTGCTCCTCAGGGACTCTGCAGAGTCTGTTAAGTTGGAAGGTGATTGGGGGAGGGTCAGCAGCTGGCTCAGGGGCCCAGGAGGGAAATTTGGCTGCAACAAAGGGCCTCTAATGATGCTTTTTGGTCGGGAGGTGTCTGTTGGGGGGCCCCCAGGCTAATTTTGCCCTAGGGCCCAATTGTTACTTGAACCGGCCCTGCCTAGGCTAGGCAAACAGACATTTCCAATAATGCTCAACGCTGCTCAAGGTTTTATCATGTAGAGTGGTTTTTAGTTCTTTCCCTCATTTTACTTTAGACCTATTAGGTGGGGTATCTGTACAGCCCAGCACAGATCTACATAGGAGGGACACTCTACTTCTGCCAGCCTATGACAATTTGTGTTCAGTCTTGTCTTTGCACTTATCGTTGTTGTTTGATTTCAGTGTAGAATTTCCTATTTGGGGAATTTCTGTATAGGATACATACAGTATATATAAAGACTAGTATTGTATAATACTGTGTGGTACTGGTAATCTGAAATGCAAGATTAATTATCTGGGCAAGATCATTGAGAATGTGAGAATATTATATAAAGTTAACCATATTTTCCAAAGAAATTTTCTTCAATCATATGATAAATAAATATAGTGAGACAATTTGTTTCATATGATCCAGGACAAAAACATAGCTATGTGGTGAGTCATCAGGCTCCCTGTATACCCCATACAAAAGATAACAGTTAAGAAGTAAACATCACATTGGCCTAATTAACTTTGGCTTGATTATTGGAGAAACTTACTTTAGAATTAAAATTGAATTGACTTATTCTGTCCTGGTCTGAGAAGATAGCTATCACCACGATGAGTGTCTTGCAAACTCTCCCAGTACAATTGGGCCCTGAATTTGTAAACAGGCTTCTTATTCAGGTTATTGTATGCATTTATATGGGTTAATGTGTATCCAAGGTAAGCCTTAGGTTAAAGTTTTGTTGGGAAAGAAATAGTAAGCTCAAATTCAAAACTGAAAGTATCATGTTTAACTATGTCACATTACAGTCCAAATAAGATGTGTAATTATAGATTTTTGTATATAATAAAAAACGATTCTGTCCAAGAAGTTCCTGGTCATTTACTGTATAACCTAGTCATAATGACATCCTAAAATATAACCTTTATTAGCTCTCTTCAAAACAAAGATAGGCTCTATTATAAGCTATAGATTGCACTACACTCACTTTTTGCATACTATTACTCTATGTATTAATGTTGTATCCCTGACAAAGCCTCTCAAGACTAAACACGTTGGATAATTGGTGGGGGTGAATTTCATGTGGATTTTTGTAGGGAGCCAATTTAGTAGTCACTAAGGGCCCTTTTCCACTAGCGCGTTTGCGCTAGCTGAATCGCAAAACCGCTAGCGATTTTACAATCGGTACGGTTTGCTTTTTAACATAGGAATCGCGGTAGGTCATTTCCACTACCGCGATTCGTTTTTTACTTGATCGCGATCGCGCCGCGGAGCGACTTTTGCCGCGATTTTGCTATGCAGTGCATAGCATAGCAAAATCGCGGCCGCAAACGTCGGGAAAACGGCGGAATTGCGATTCAGCAATCGCTAGCGTTCAGCGCGAACGCTAGCGACTGCTAGTGGAAAAGGGCCCTAACAGTTGTGTGTGCTGATTACCCAACAGTGCTACACTGAGGCAGTGATCTATAGCAGGGCTTTTCAATCTATTCACTAATTGTACCACTTTTATCACCTGAAAATTTAGAAGTACCACCCGTGGCCCTGCGCAGTAGAGCGGACCCGATCAGGCTCGGCTGTTTCCACCAAAATCAAAGCGGAGAGCTGCTACGCCGTATGCGGGTATGCTGACAAGGAGATCTTTGGGTGTCCTTTTGCTGGATCCCCTCTACTGTGGAGGAACGTGGAAGCCTCTTTAGCCCCCGAGGTCTTCGCTGTGCTGCCCTACAGAATAGTTCAGACCTCAGATCTGCAGTAACCCAACTGTCACTGTCACTGTGCACCGATTGCCTGGCTGTCTCTTCACCACTGATCTGAGGTCTGAAGTATGCCGCAGGGCAGCACAGCGGGGAGCGAACGAGGGGAGTTGAAATTTGTGGAGGCAAGATGGGATGATGACAAGTGGCAGACAAACCTGGTGTGTACCACCTGGCCAACAGCAAAGTACCACTGGTGGTACGCGTACCACAGGTTGAAAAGCCCTGATCTATAGAGCCTGTAGCAAGGCATTGTGGGAGAAATACACTTATATTCTACATTCTTTAGTTACTAATAAGGGATTTTGGAGAGTAGATATAGACTGGGGAAGTAAACTTAAACCAGTTAGTTCTTTTCAACCTACTCCCTTAGATGACACATTCCTCCTTATGTTTGTTTGCCTTGCTAGATTTGTTTTAAAAAGAGCTGAAAAAGGGGTTATGTTTTAGGATTTAGATTGTCATAACAGTCACGTGCTTTACCTTTATGTTTTGAGTGCCCTTATCTTGCTTTTCTGATTTACTATATAGTATGAGGATTAGTGTTGGGCGAACATCTAGATGTTCGGGTTCGGGCCGAACAGGCCGAACATGGCCGCGATGTTCGGGTGTTCGACCCGAACTCCGAACATAATGGAAGTCAATGGGGACCCGAACTTTTGTGCTTTGTAAAGCCTCCTTACATGCTACATACCCCAAATTTACAGGGTATGTGCACCTTGGGAGTGGGTACAAGAGGAAAAAAAATTTAGCAAAAAGAGCTTATAGTTTTTGAGAAAATCGATTTTAAAGTTTCAAAGGGAAAACTGTCTTTTAAATGCGGGAAATGTCTGTTTTCTTTGCACAGGTAACATGCTTTTTGTCGGCATGCAGTCATAAATGTAATACATATAAGAGGTTCCAGGAAAAGGGACCGGTAACGCTAACCCAGCAGCAGCACACGTGATGGAACAGGAGGAGGGTGGCGCAGGAGGAGAAGGCCACGCTTTGAGACACAACAACCCAGGCCTTGCATGAGGACAAGAAGCGTGCGGATAGCAATTTGCATTTTGTCGCCATGCAGTCATAAATGTAATACAGATGAGAGGTTCAATAAACAGGGACCGGAAACGCTAACCCATCACAGATGTTCATTGTTCATGTTACTTGGTTGGGGTCCGGGAGTGTTGCGTAGTCGTTTCCAATCCAGGATTGATTCATTTTAATTTGAGTCAGACGGTCTGCATTTTCTGTGGAGAGGCGGATACGCCGCCGATCTGTGACGATGCCTCCGGCAGCACTGAAACAGCGTTCCGACATAACGCTGGCTGCCGGGCAAGCCAGCACCTCTATTGCGTACATTGCCAGTTTGTGCCAGGTGTCTAGCTTCGATACCCAATAGTTGAAGGGTGCAGATGGATTGTTCAACACAGCTACGCCATCTGACATGTAGTCCTTGACCATCTTCTCCAGGCGATCGGTGTTGAAGGTGGATCTGCACGCTTGCTGTTCTGTGTGATGCGGCATGGGTGTCAGAAAATTTTCCCACTCCAAGGACACTGCCGATACCATTCCCTTTTGGGCACTAGCTGCGGCTTGTGTTGTTTGCTGCCCTCCTGGTCGTCCTGGGTTTGCGGAAGTCAGTCTGTCGGCGTACAACTGGCTAGAGGAGGGGGAGGATGTCAATCTCCTCTCTAAAGTCTCCACAAGGGCCTGCTGGTATTCTTCCATTTTGACCTGTCTGGCTCTTTCTTCAAGCAGTTTTGGAACATTGTGTTTGTACCGTGGATCCAGAAGGGTATAAACCCAGTAATTGGTGTTGTCCAGAATGCGCACAATGCGTGGGTCGCGTTCAATGCAGTCCTAGGCCGAAGAGGTCATAGCCTAGGGTCACAAAACCTGTTTATTTGGGCAATTTCAATGGTGGCGAGTCTGACGTACATAAATCGCAGCAATGGCCGTTAGCAACGTCTGAATCTCACGAAATGTCTCATGCAGGTAGAAGACATATTGTTAGACTTGGGCTCCAAAGATGGGTTCCCTACATCTCTGCAAACCAGAGTTACAGGGCTCCAAATTTGGTAAAATCCCCCATAGGCTTTCATTGGGCCTCCTATTTACAGTTCCAAAATCTCACATCTTTTCAAAGGGCAATTACTCAGCAGTGGCAAATTTTCTAGCATTGTAGGGACCCTTAGGGGGAACATGACTGGTGAGTTTCGGGCCCCTAGGCCGAAGAGGTCATAGCCTAGGGTCACAAAAACCTGTTTATTTGGGCTATTTCAATGGTAGTGATGGTGACGTACATAAATCGCAGCAATGGCCGTTAGCAAAGTCTGAATCTCACGAAATGTCTCATGCAGGTAGAAGACATATTGTTAGACTTGGATTCCAAAGATGGGGTCCCTACATCTCTGCAAACCAGAGTTACAGGGGTCCAAAATTGGTAAAATCCCCCATAGGATTTCATTGCCTCCCTATTTCACTTTCCAAAATCTCACATCTTTTCAAAGGGCAATGGCTCAGCAGTACCAAATTTTCTAGCATTGTAGGGACCCTTAGGGGGAACATGACTGGTGAGTTTCGGGCCCCTAGGCCGAAGAGGTCATAGCCTAGGGTCACAAAAACCTGTTTATTTGGGCTATTTCAATGGTAGTGATGGTGACGTACATAAATCGCAGCAATGGCCGTTAGCAAAGTCTGAATCTCACGAAATGTCTCATGCAGGTAGAAGACATATTGTTAGACTTGGATTCCAAAGATGGGGTCCCTACATCTCTGCAAACCAGAGTTACAGGGGTCCAAAATTGGTAAAATCCCCCACAGGATTTCATTGCCTCCCTATTTCACTTTCCAAAATCTCACATCTTTTCAAAGGGCAATGGCTCAGCAGTACCAAATTTTCTAGCATTGTAGGGACCCTTAGGGGGATCATGACTGGTGAGTTTTGCCACTGCTGAGCCATTGCCCTTTGAAATGGTGTGAGATTTTGGAACGGTAAATAGGAGGCTCAATGAAAGCCTATGGGGGATTTTACCAATTTTGGACCCCTGTAACTCTGGTTTGCAGAGATGTAGGGACCCCATCTTTGGAATCCAAGTCTAACAATATGTCTTCTACCTGCATGAGACATTTTGTGAGATTCAGACGTTGCTAACGGCCATGGCTGAGATTTATGTACGCCACCATCACTACCATTGAAATAGCCCAAATAAACAGGTTTTTGTGACCCTAGGCTATGACCTCTTCGGCCTAGGGGCCCGAAACTCACCAGTCATGTTCCCCCTAAGGGTCCCTACAATGCTAGAAAATTTGGTACTGCTGAGCCATTGCCCTTTGAAAAGATGTGAGATTTTGGAAAGTGAAATAGGGAGGCAATGAAATCCTATGGGGGATTTTACCAATTTTGGACCCCTGTAACTCTGGTTTGCAGAGATGTAGGGACCCCATCTTTGGAATCCAAGTCTAACAATATGTCTTCTACCTGCATGAGACATTTCGTGAGATTCAGACGTTGCTAACGGCCATGGCTGAGATTTATGTACGCCACCATCACTACCATTGAAATAGCCCAAATAAACAGGTTTTTGTGACCCTAGGCTATGACCTCTTCGGCCTAGGGGCCCGAAACTCACCAGTCATGTTCCCCCTAAGGGTCCCTACAATGCTAGAAAATTTGGTACTGCTGAGCCATTGCCCTTTGAAAAGATGTGAGATTTTGGAAAGTGAAATAGGGAGGCAATGAAATCCTATGGGGGATTTTACCAATTTTGGACCCCTGTAACTCTGGTTTGCAGAGATGTAGGGACCCCATCTTTGGAATCCAAGTCTAACAATATGTCTTCTACCTGCATGAGACATTTCGTGAGATTCAGACTTTGCTAACGGCCATTGCTGCGATTTATGTACGTCACCATCACTACCATTGAAATAGCCCAAATAAACAGGTTTTTGTGACCCTAGGCTATGACCTCTTCGGCCTAGGGGCCCGAAACTCACCAGTCATGTTCCCCCTAAGGGTCCCTACAATGCTAGAAAATTTGCCACTGCTGAGTAATTGCCCTTTGAAAAGATGTGAGATTTTGGAACTGTAAATAGGAGGCCCAATGAAAGCCTATGGGGGATTTTACCAAATTTGGAGCCCTGTAACTCTGGTTTGCAGAGATGTAGGGAACCCATCTTTGGAGCCCAAGTCTAACAATATGTCTTCTACCTGCATGAGACATTTCGTGAGATTCAGACGTTGCTAACGGCCATTGCTGCGATTTATGTACGTCAGACTCGCCACCATTGAAATTGCCCAAATAAACAGGTTTTGTGACCCTAGGCTATGACCTCTTCGGCCTAGGACTGCATTGAACGCGACCCACGCATTGTGCGCATTCTGGACAACACCAATTACTGGGTTTATACCCTTCTGGATCCACGGTACAAACACAATGTTCCAAAACTGCTTGAAGAAAGAGCCAGACAGGTCAAAATGGAAGAATACCAGCAGGCCCTTGTGGAGACTTTAGAGAGGAGATTGACATCCTCCCCCTCCTCTAGCCAGTTGTACGCCGACAGACTGACTTCCGCAAACCCAGGACGACCAGGAGGGCAGCAAACAACACAAGCCGCAGCTAGTGCCCAAAAGGGAATGGTATCGGCAGTGTCCTTGGAGTGGGAAAATTTTCTGACACCCATGCAGCATCACACAGAACAGCAAGCGTGCAGATCCACCTCCAACACCGATCGCCTAGAGAAGATGGTCAAGGACTACATGTCAGATGGCGTAGCTGTGTTGAACAATCCATCTGCACCCTTCAACTATTGGGTATCGAAGCTAGACACCTGGCACAAACTGGCAATGTACGCAATAGAGGTGCTGGCTTGCCCGGCAGCCAGCGTTATGTCGGAACGCTGTTTCAGTGCTGCCGGAGGCATCGTCACAGATCGGCGGCGTATCCGCCTCTCCACAGAAAATGCAGACCGTCTGACTCAAATTAAAATGATTCAATCCTGGATTGGAAACGACTACGCAACACTCCCGGACCCCAACCAAGTAACATGAACAATGAACATCTGTGATGGGTTAGCGTTTCCGGTCCCTGTTTATTGAACCTCTCATCTGTATTACATTTATGACTGCATGGCGACAAAATGCAAATTGCTATCCGCACGCTTCTTGTCCTCATGCAAGGCCTGGGTTGTTGTGTCTCAAAGCGTGGCCTTCTCCTCCTGCGCCACCCTCCTCCTGTTCCATCACGTGTGCTGCTGCTGGGTTAGCGTTACCGGTCCCTTTTCCTGGAACCTCTTATATGTATTACATTTATGACTGCATGCCGACAAAAAGCATGTTACCTGTGCAAAGAAAACAGACATTTCCCGCATTTAAAGGGGAACTTCAGCCTAAACAAACATACTGTCATTAAGTTACATTAGTTATGTTAATTAGAATAGATAGGTAATATAATCTCTTACCCACCCTGTTTTAAAAGAACAGGCAAATGTTTGTGATTCATGGGGGCTGCCATCTTTGTCATGGGGGCAGCCATCTTTTTGGTTGAAAGGAGGTGACAAGGAGCATGAGACACAGTTCCAACTGTCCTGTGTCCTGATCACCCCTCCCAGCTGCACACGCTAGGCTTCAAATGTCAAATTAAAAATGTAAAAAAAAAAAAAAAATTGCACCAAAACAGCAGAAAGAGAACAACATCAGAAATCCCATCATGCTTTGCACAGCATCAGGGGAAAAAAGCCCGGGCAGTTTTCTTCTGTACAACTAAAAATAAGGCTTGTATAAGAAAAACAAAGTTCTGATGCTGTGAAACTGTTAAAGAAACACCAGGTCTTTTCAGTGCTGCTGAGTCGATTTTTAGTCTGGAGGTTCACTTTAAAAGACAGTTTTCCCTTTGAAACTTTAAAATCGATTTTCTCAAAAACTATAAGCTCTTTTTGCTAAAAAAATTTTTCCTCTTGTACCCACTCCCAAGGTGCACATACCCTGTAAATTTGGGGTATGTAGCATATAAGGAGGCTTTACAAAGCACGAAAGTTTGGGTCCCCATTGACTTCCATTATGTTCGGAGTTCGGCCATGTTCGGCCCGAACCCGAACATCTAGATGTTCGCCCAACACTACACGTGACCCGTTCGGCTAAATCACAGCGCTAGCCGAACGTTCGGGTAACGTTCGGCCATGCACTCTTAGTTCGGCCATATGGCCGAACCCGAACATCACCCGAACAGTGGCGAACACTGTTTGCCCAACACTACTGAGGATCATCAGAAACAGTTGTATTTTGGGGAGGAAGAACAACCCAGATCTCAAAGTAGGCAGTTCTGCTGGAACATAATGATTCTATGGTCATTCTTCAATGCAGTTCTGAAACAATTTCCCTGATTCTCAGCCTGGGTTAGATACAGTGAAAGGAAATTCCTGCCCAACATTTTTTTTCAACCTAGGCTATGAAAAATAAACCTCATTGTAATTGTAAGGTTTGCTTCAACGTGACACAGCTAAAATATTTGGGGCGTCCAATTCCGATATTAGGTCCATGTTAATTTGAGTGGTTTACAATTTCTAAGTTAGTTATGTAGTACTTTGCATAATTGTCATATTCTTATTACATAAGCTTGAGCTGACAACACTACAACTAAACAGACGGAGGCAGAAAATAAAGATTTAATCATCAGTCTATGATTCAAGAAACTTGCCATGTTCTTCCGTTCTGGCTAACACTCTGTCTGCCCTGTAAATAGCTAGAGTGCTTCGTATGTACATTGGGTGCTAGAAGTTGCTCCATTTAGATGTGACAAGGTCGTCAGCGTGTGAAGTTATTCCTTTTGTGTGACTTCAAATGTGGTGGACACAGATAAGATATCTTTGCTGTGGCTCCAACAAAACATGACAGCAAGCATGGCAGCAAGCATTCCAGCTTCTCCTCAGGAAACCATCATTCCATCTGAACTTAACCACAGTGGGATATTTGAGATGAGAGGCTCATGCCTTGTCACATCCATTCTATATTGGGGAATATCTGTAATAAAATACCCAAGCTACTAATGGAAACACTGACAGCATACTCAATCTTCCTTAAACTTTGAAACGTTAAGTACAAATTTGAGTGTTTTAATACATTCATATCTGGCTTGAGAGATGGGTAGCACTGATAATGGCCCTAATTCAATTCACTTTTTCTCCTAAGTTTTCTCCTAGGTGATATCTTCACATTTATTCAATAAAATGCCTTTTAAGCCACCGGCAAGCAAGAAAATACTTACTAGAATAATTTTGTCAGTACTTTTTCACATACTTTTTGGTACTTTTTCAATTGTAGAATTCTAAAAAGTTAGGGAAAATATCTTCTAGGAGAAAGGGAGAATTGAATAAGGGCCATTATCATCCAGGTTATCATCACAATGAGTATGTATGTGCATCATAGTTATTGCAAATCACAATACCCATGTTCACAATGTACTATTCTTAACGAAGACCTCAGCACAACCTTGTCTTTTCCAAAATTTGCTCTGCACTTTATACTGACAAAATATTTATGGTTTCAGTTTTACTATAAGAATGCCTTTTTTAGTTGCTGCGGTCATTGACTACAGTGATAGTTTCAGCATCAAACTCCCCCCACATACCAGGATTTGCTGCAGGATGATTTGAGTAAAGGTTTCCATAAGAGGCTCTGCATCATTGTCATTGTTTTTGTGATTTTTTTTTTTTGTTATTGTTATCTCTATGTCATGGCAATTTGTTAGAGTTCACTGAGATCTTCCATAGATTTATGACTAGGTAAGACTTCAGTTACCTACAGTATATCAAGTTATCACATGATACATGTCACTAAAGCATTGAACATTAGTAACATAGAACTAAGTGTCACATTTTTATTTTTAGTTAAATGACATTTTTAAGATTAGATTCTAAACAGCAGCTGTGAAGTCTGCTTTAAAACCAGCCATGTTGAGCTGGAAAAAAGAAACTGAAGTAATGACCCTTTGAACTTTCCTAGACTAAAACCTTATTATTTTAATTTTCCCTACCAGATTGTAGTCTTTTGCCTTCTATTTACTTTTCAGAAAACTGACAATTGACAAGCTGTTCATCAAGCTCATTTGCAGATTACAATTCCATTTTTTAAACATTTCCTGTACTGAAAAACAGAAAGGGATTTTAGACAAATTCTTAAAGCGGGATTGTCACCATTAAAATCAAATTTCAACAGCAACTGGTCTGAGTGTATTAAGTGATAAAAATGCTAATCCTGCATTCAAAACTTTGAAACTTTTTCTGCTGTTATGGTTTACAGTTATCACATACCTTAGGAGCACAGGCCCTTTAATAGCCATTGCAATTCAGTTGCATGCTGGTGGTTCTTTTTATCTTTAATATATCCCTCCTCTTCTCTTTATTTCCATGCCTAGCTGAAACATGATCCTCTGCTCACTTGTGTTTACAAGCAAGGCTGAGGTGACTCAGCGATTGGAGGAGAAAAGAAAAAAAGTTAAGGGAAGAAATTACATCAGTATTTAGTCTCAAACTGTGGGCAAAAGACATGGTTCCCACCAGGAACAGAATTCTCTTAACCAGCCTGGCGGTATGGACGAGCTCAGCTCGTCCATCACCGCCGGAGGCTGCCGCTCAGGCCCTGCTGGGCCGATTTTCATCAAATAAAGTGCAGCACACGCAGCCGGCACTTTGCCAGCCGCGTGTGCTGCCTGATCGCCGCCGCTCTGCGGCGATCCGCCGCGAGCAGCGGCGAAAGAGGGTCCCCCCAGCCGCCTGAGCCCAGCGTAGCTGGAACAAAAAGTTCCGGCCAGCGCTAAGGGCTGGATCGGAGGCGGCTGACGTTGGCTGACGTCGATGACGTCACTCCGCTCGTCGCTATGGCGACGATCTAAGCAAAACAAGGAAGGCCGCTCATTGCGGCCTTCTTTGTTTATTCTGGGCGCCGGAGGTGATCGGAAGAACGCCTCCGGAGCGCCCTCTAGTGGGCTTTCATGCAGCCAACTTTCAGTTGGCTGCATGAAATAGTTTTTTTTTTATTAAAAAAAAACCCTCCCGCAGCCTCCCTGGCGATCTTATCAGAACGCCAGGGTGGTTAATTTACTATATACAATTTACTGAAATCAAAACATGGACAGTACAATACATGTGTTGTGTAAGTAAAGTAGTATTTATCTACTTATATATGTTTTTTTTCTCTGGCATAGTATGGCTAATCCTCCTGCTTTAATAGGACTAGTACCATATGTACCCATGTTTATGTTATCATGTCACTTCAGGCATGCTTTGAAAAAAAGACAACTGACAGTTCTTTCAGACATTTTTTGCATGACGCTTAGGGACTTAATTTCAGGTCTTGTAAAAGAACAATTCTGTGTTATAAAATGAAGAGTAAATGGCATCTTTTAGCTCTATCTCTTAGCACCACATTACATTGCACTCTGTTTTGTCCTCTCTGCATTTTAAAAAATATATTTGTCAGTATACAGTTACACTTGGCACATTCTGGGGGCTACTTGAGTGTACATTTTACAGTCTAGACAAAAGGCATGCCGTAAAGCCATGCAGAAGCTCCCAACACAAACCATTCCCTAAGATCTCTGGAATGAAAGTAGTGATGACCATATATTCTCTAAACATAGTTTGTGAACCTAGTAAAACTCCCCCTTTAGTAGATTACAACTACCACCTCATGTGACAGTCTGTTTTGACTTGCAAGGTGGCACGGGACACCCCAGTAAGTGAAATGATGTCATTGCTATTTTGTTAACTGTACTCCTGCTCAGTGATGCACTGCAACAACCTGATAAAATGTAGAGAAAGAAACAGGAATTCAGCCGACTTCAAGTGGGAGTTGGCACATATGATAATATATCTCTGTGTATATCAGAGATGCCTATCACAGATGTAAAGCAGTAATAGTTCTGACACCACTTTACAGGCCTGCTAATGGATCTGTCTGACATCCACAAAAACGATGCTGGGAGTACCCATTCATTGCATAACTCCCTGTGTACAATATTAATATTTTGAGACTGTATGGGGGTGAGATGATTACCCAGGTACTGCCTTTTTGTGTCCCTCCAAAATAATCTTTTGGAGTTCACCCACATCAGTGGGGAACACCTCTGAAAAATGGCCTAATATCATAAATCATCTGCGGTCCAGGCTGACCATGGCACTGGTACCAACAACATAAATCAGTCTGGTAGAACTGTTCTGCAAACAGGTTAGATTATAGCAAGTTATGTAATCACCATCCTTGTTACCAGGAAAGTAAGTGTGTGTGTGTGTGTGTGCGTGTACCTCCCAACTGTCTCAATTTGACCTCAACTGTCCTGGGTTGGGAGGTATTCCATGCATCTGTATGGTGCATCTCGGCTTGGCTTTCCAGTGCTCTCTGTAGTGAATAAAGTGTCCTCCACAGCCTACTATATAATTTATACTAACTTTGTCCTCTGTAGTATAAAACCAGCTATCCAGTTCCCCTTGTATATTATTTTGACTTTACAGAGTCCCCTGATGTGTACACCAGCGTTCCAGTTTCCTCTGTGGTATATTTTACCTTTCCCATGTCTCCTGTAATATATCCCAGCTGTCCAGTGTCCTCTGTAAGTTATCTTATGGTTCATACACACGGGTTACAACTCTCGCCACAACCACGTGGCACGCGCGTGTTGCGGCGACAGGTCCCCCCCGTGTGTATAACGCGCGCACCACGAAGCGTCGCTAGTCAGAGCTGTCGCCAGGCGATTGGCGTGGCCATTCGCCGGCAACAGCTGTCGCCGCAACTGTCCGCCATGCGTACTGTGTGTGTATGCGGACTAGCGACAGCAACCCTTAGACCATGGACGGAGCTTCCGGCGGGGGGGAGGAACCTTCGGCGACAGCTTCTGCCGCATCTTTTTCCCTCTGTGTGCCGTGTGTATGGCTGCTGCACAGAGGAACCTGGCGACGAGCTGTCGCGCGCACGTCCCCGGTGTGCTAACGACAAGCTACAGCGGTAACCCGTGTGTACCCAGCATTAGGTTTCCAGTGAGGTCTGTAGTGTGTGTATCCCAGCTTTTCAGTGTCCTCTGTAGTGTCGTGCAACTTTTTACCATCTTCTGGAGTGTATTCCACATTTGCAGTGTCTTCTGTAGTGTATCAAAGGATTAAAGGGCGCTTTTGGGAAAACAAACCAGGTCCCCACAATTAGGTACAAAAGAGAGGGTACTACTACCTCTCCTATCTTGCTGCTATCTCACTAGGTTGGGGTACCCCTATCCCTCAACTCCGTTAAAAAACTTATATAGTAAAAAGTAAGAAGCGCCAGATATTTACCATAACCATAACCACAGTATTTATTATGTTCAAATATTAAAGCAGTAGATATATAAAATATGTCCTTATAATTCTTACATGCATGCATTCACACCAATACCAATCCCCCTTCTAGCACACGGGGAGTATGCTGATGAGCTACTGAAAAAAATGATGATAAAAATATGTGTAATAAAAAACTCTATAAATTCAAATATCAAAATCACTTATATCCATTGAAAAATAGCGCTAAAAGGTCTCTGTAGGCTGTGTGGGGTAACTCCACATTACATCCGGTCCTCCTAGTGCATTAATCCATATACACCACTGATACTAACAGTCTATTGCTTCTGCGACTATATTCTTCTTATCAGAAGGGAGCTGTTATATGGAAATCCAGAGGAATGTTAGGAGTGTGTAATAGTCCCTGTCAATCTCCCCATCCACCGGCCTAAGCTGCAGTATTAAATGAGTTTTACTCACGTATCCAGCTTCTTTATTACCAGGCTACTTCGGGTGGGGGCCACTCCAACGTACCTCACCAGCCTCCCGGCACAATTGATGCGCCCTGTACGGAAGTCCGATCTCAGTCTCTTTGCTGCTAGATCCACGCAGCGTACACCAATAGCACTTCCGGTTCAGAGGTTCAAGCGTTGATGTAGCTTCCTTGCGTCCCAGCGCCTGCTGCCACTTCCTTGCGCTTCAGTGCTTGCCAGCCACAAGTTAACAGTTGGTCAGAAGTTTTCACGGCTACACAGTGTATTCCAAATGATCTTATGGGGCGCCCCAAAATGATCCTATTGACATGTTTCGACACTCTCGGGTGTCTTCATCAGAATAAATTGGAATTACACCAAGCAGTGGTCGCCATCTTCTTATAGTGTGCAGGCCCCTCCCCTCTATCCTTCCCTTAAGGTGACAGGATCCAGTTAAAACATTCCTTACATTTAATGCTTCTGTCTAGTGACAGCAATTGTTTGTAAATCAAAAAAGGATAAAAAAGATATACTATAACAATAATGAAAAAATGTATACATATATAAAAAGATAAAAATTTAGCTTCTAAGGGTACAATGGTTAATTTGCATATATTCAGCAGTGGTGCTCTGGGAGACATCTCGAGCTCACACCAACCTGAATTATCGCAAATTCTTTCTGTTTTAGGAAAGCAAATTTTTGTTTTTCTTAACATCTTAGTAAGGGGGCTTTTAGGACCATTGTAGTCCCTTACACACTCCAATGAGTTCTGGGTCACCATGAACTTGCTGGTTAGTCTGTATATAAAAAGATGTTATTAGGTTTAAAAGTATATATATGTACACATATATACATATATAAAAAGAGCAACATCAGCTTCTCCCCTGCCCATCAGCAACTTCCCCTAAACTCTTTCACTCCATTATAGTTCCCCCATTCTCTCACATATCTACTTCAAAAAACCAAACAGTTCCATCTCCTCATTAAGACCCTTAGGGGACAGGGTGTCCAGGTTAAACATCCATTTACTTTCCGCCCTGGACATTTTAGCAATGTAATCCCCACCCCTTGAGTCCCTATGAATTACTTCCAGCCCAAAAAAGATAATATCTCTTACTTGGCAATTATGCCACCTTTTAAAGTTTTCTGTAGTGTATCTCGGCTTTACAATGTCTTCTGTAGTGAATGTGAGTTTTCCAGTGTCCCCTGTAGTGTATTCTGGATTTCCAGTGTCCAGTGTATCCCTGCAGTCACTGCAATGCTTCTTTGCCTATCCTGCAATACAATTAAGTCTACTTGTTTCTCTGGCTACCTAGAAGTACAATAAAAAGTCTTCTTGTTTCTTTGCCTACCCTGGGCAAAATACTTTGTAAATCTAGAATTAATTTATTAATATTTTTCTATATGGTGGCTCTTTTATGCTGGGTACACACTATGAGATTTTATGGTCGATTTACTGTCAGCTCGATTATTTCCAACATGTCCGATTTGCTTTCCGATCGATCCCTGAGCATTTTCCGATTGTTTTCCTATTAAAGTTAACGGAAATCGATCGGACAATGCTCGGAAATCGATCGGAAAGCAAATCGGACATGTTGGGAATAGAGATGTGGCGAACGGCGAACATCTCTGAATCCCTGGGGGGTTTACTACTTCCGGGTCGCTCTGACGTCACGCTCATGCGCAGAGAGTGCCCAGCAACAGGAGCACGATCTAGGACGCGCTCCACCGGGCAGCGCAGGCGTACTACTCGGGTCAGAGCGATCCGAAAGTAGTAAACCCATCCAGAGATGTTCGCCCGGCGAACCGTTCGCCACATCTCTAGTTGGGAATAATCGATCTGACAGTAAATCAACCATAAAATCTCATAGTGTGTACCCAGCATTAAATACATCTGGTGTGTGAAAAAGCTGAGACACCAGCTGTGGGGGCAGGAATGTGGGTGTAGCATGCAAATTCAGGACTTAAATTGAACTGAAATGCAGCATAGATTTAGGCAAGGTATGTAGAAAACAATGTTTAGCAGTAGCAAGAGAAAGGAAAGAGGCATTGGAAAGCTGGCAGAGGGCAGAGGCATTTGAGCTGGAGTGTGGTGTGGGCATCATAGTAGCATGCTCACAATGTGCAATGCTAGAGCCCAGGGTTGAGTCTCAGTCTGAACACTATCTACATGGAGATTGTATGTTCTCCTTATGTTAGCACACATTTCTTCCACGTACTCTATTTCACTCCCTCAGCTCCACAAAAACATACTGATGATGACTATGGTATTGGCATTGGAACATGCCTATGGTAACAGGGGCAAACCCAGGATTTTAAGGGGGGATTCCTGAAAGGTCTCCCTCAGCCACACACAATACAGTATAATAATATGGTAGGACATCATGCTGGGTACACATAATGCAATTTCTCGTACGACTGACAGGATCTGACAATCATTTCCTAAATGTCTGATCTGTTTCCTATCGACAACCGGATTGATCAGGAGACGATTGGATACAGATAATAATGAGGACAGCTGACATTGGTAATGAAGAGGAAAGTGAAGCATTCACACATCAGGTCACAGGGCTGTGCTCATATCTGACTCTGTTAAAGGGAACCTAAACTGAGAAGGATATGTTTTTTTCCTTTTAAAATAATACCAGTTGCCTGCCTCTCCTGCTGATCCTGTGTCTGTAATGCTTTTAGCCACAGCCCTTCAACAAGCATGTAGATCAGGTGCTCTGACTAAGGTCAAACTGGATTAGCTTCATGCTTGTTTCTGGTGTGTGATTCAGCCACTATTGCAGCCAAAGAGATCAGCAGGACTGCCAAGCAACTGGTATTGTTTAAAAGGAAACATCCATATCCCGTCTCAGTTAAGGTTCCCTTTAAGTTCTCCAGAGCTGCACCATGCTCTGTACACATGCTGCTGCTCTATGCTCTTTACACACCCTGCTTCTCCATGCTCTGTATACACGCTGTTTCTCTATGCTCTTTACAAACACTGCTGCTCCATGCTCTGTACACACACTGCTGCTCCATGCTCTGTACACACGCTGCTGCTCCATCCAAAGTCAACTGTAGCAGGGAAAGAAAGGGGGTGGTGCTGTGAGGTGCAGGATACCTGCAGACATTCTGGTGTCTGAACTTGTGCCTATCCCTAGATACTGCACCGGCCCTGCTCTGGGGGGGGGGGGGGGGGGATTCTGGGCAGCTGTGATCCCCCCGTGTTTGCCAATGGGTGAGGACTAAATTGTGAGCTGCTTTGAGATACAGTTAGTAGCATGTCTATGCACTTTGTAAAACACTGCTGACAATGAAGCACTATATAAACACGTACTACTGATAATAATAGAAATATTTTGGCTGCAGAGGAGAAACATCTGCAAACAACAGGCAGCCCCCGTACCTTCATATTCCCTGGTAATTCTTCATAATTGCATTAAATTAGGGTGCAATTTCGAATGTGTTACATGTATTTATAAATACAGTTTGCATGCTAATGTAATGCAAACTCTAACCCAATCAAATATACTTCCTGCCAGTTTAGATTGGACCAATTCCAAGCTGCATACAATTTGCATTTCATTTGCATGCACGATGGAATTGTGAGGATCTCATTGACCATCTCTATTTATAAGTATGCTTATCCTTTAAATTGCATACTTCTGTATGTTATTTTCAAACTCAAAAGCATCCATGGCCATGACAGGATTGTCTTGTGATACAAAAATGCTCAGATGGACCAGACAATAAACTCATCACTGTTGGTTTCTTATGGCCTCCAGCATGTAGATGGAGTGGTTGTGCAAGCCCAGTACTCTTGTGTATTTACTAAGGGCAATCAGACATACCGGTGCCTCCACTGACACTGAAAATGAATTTGGCCAGATCCAGTCATTTTGGTTAAATCTACAGTACATGAAATTTCCTGCTGCGCTAAAAGCTATCGGTTCCCTCCACTCTATTTTGAGGATTTCATCAAGGTTGTGATTAGGCAGGTTGGTAACTTTACATCAAATTTGCTCGAAAGCAAAATTGTTTTGTATTGGTCTGAATAGCACAACAGTCAGGGACGGAAGTGCACTTGGGGACACTTATCTGATACCAGCACTGGTAGGTTATTCTTCATATCTTTCTATCTGCGCACGTTTTTGACTTTACAGCGTCTCGGAGGCAGTATTTATCTGTGACTGATTGACTTATTTTCAGTTTATCCTGCGAGAGGTCTATGTATTCTTTAATGATTATTGCTGTACAGGATCTTCTCAAAAAATTAGTATATTGTGATAAAGTTCATTATTTTCTGTAATGTACTGATAAACATTAGACTTTCATATATTTTAGATGCAAATACACACAACTGAAGTAGTTCAAGCCTTTTATTGTTTTAATATTGATGATTTTGGCATACAGCTCATGAAAACCCAAATTTCCTATCTCAAAAAATTAGCATATTTCATCCGACCAATAAAAGAAAAGTGTTTTTAAAACAAAAAAAGTCAACCTTCAAATAATTATGTTCAGTTATGCACTCAATACTTGGTCGGGAATCCTTTTGCAGAAATGACTGCTTCAATGCGGCGTGGCATGGTGGCAATCAGCCTGTGGCACTGCTCAGGTGTTATGGAGGCCCAGGATGCTTCGATAGTGGCCTTAAGCTCATCCAGAGTGTTGGTTCTTGCGTCTCTCAACTTTCTCTTCACAATATCCCACAGATTCTCTATGGGGTTCAGGTCAGGAGAGTTGGCAGGCCAATTGAGCACAGTAATACCATGGTCAGTAAACCATTTACCAGTGGTTTTGGCACTGTGAGCAGGTGCCAGGCCGTGCTGAAAAATGAAATCTTCATCTCTATAAAGCTTTTCAGCAGATGGAAGCATGAAGTGCTCCAAAATCTCCTGATAGCTAGCTGCATTGACCCTGCCCTTGATAAAACACAGTGGACCAACACCAGCAGCTGACATTGCACCTCAGACCATCACTGACTGTGGGTACTTGACACTGGACTTCAGGCATTTTGGCATTTCCCTCTCCCCAGTCTTCCTCCAGACTCTGGCACTTTGATTTCCGAATGACATGCAAAAGTTGCTTTCATCCGAAAAAAGTACTTTGGACCACTGTGCAATAGTCCAATGCTGCTTCTCTGTAGCCCAGGTCAGGCGCTTCTGCCGCTGTTTCTGGTTCAAAAGTGGGTTCATGCTTCCACCTGCTGAAAAGCTTTATGGAGATGAAGATTTCATTTTTCAGCATGACCTGGCACCTGCTCACAGTGCCAAAAGCACTGGTAAATGGTTTATTGACCATGGTATTACTGTGCTCAATTGGCCTGCCAACTCTCCTGACCTGAACCCTGTAGAAAATCTGTGGGATATTGTGAAGAGAAAGTTGAGAGACGCAAGACCCAACACTCTGGACGAGCTTAAGGCCGCTATCGAAGCATCCTGGGCCTCCATAACACCTGAGCAGTGCCACAGGCTGATTGCCTCCATGCCACGCCGCATTGAAGCAGTCATTTCTGCAAAAGGATTCCCGACCAAGTATTGAGTGCATAACTGAGCATAATTATTTGAAGGTTGACTTTTTTTGTTTTAAAAACACTTTTCTTTTATTGGTCGGATGAAATATGCTAATTTTTTGAGATAGGAAATTTGGGTTTTCATGAGCTGTATGCCAAAATCATCAATATTAAAACAATAAAAGGCTTGAACTACTTCAGCTGTGTGTATTTGAATCTAAAATATATGAAAGTCTAATGTTTATCAGTACATTACAGAAAATAATGAACTTTATCACAATATGCTAATTTTTTGAGAAGATCCTGTATAGTTCATTGTTATTTTTATTGTGTTGTTCCAATTGCCATTTTCATTTAGGAACACTAGTGTTAGTATTGATTATACATTGGTTATTCCTGTCCAGTGTTTCCTAGATTTTTTGTCATGTACCAAATCACTTGACTATTGTATCAGAGTCCCCCAGTGTTTGTTACCCAATTTTTAAATGTTTTTATTCCTTGTGTTGTAGTGTTTTCAATAAAGATCATGCTTATGAAGCTCTTGCATCTCATGGAGTTTATATTATGGCCCATACAGATGATCTTCTCTTTTCGGTTCTATACAGTTTATTTGTATCTGATGGGACACTTATCATGGTGTTGTACATTTAATTTAGACTCATTTTTTGTTGTTGGTAACAACCCCCATACAGTATATAATTACCTTTTTAAAATAACATTTGAGTTCTAAAGCTTAGGAGGGGACACAGTAAACATACAGTAAACATGACCAGCTGTATTGTAATTTTACATATGCAGAAGCTGTTCTGTTTACTTACAGCAGCTGGTTGGAGGGTTGCACGCAGAAAATAAACTCTTTATTCAGTAGGGAAGGGGGGCTCAATCTCCTTGGCGCCTGCGCACTGGGGCTCTGATGCATCCATCAGCCTCAACGGCACCGAGAGACCTCACCATCCACTACACACTTCCTTGGCTGAGGCGGCTGACGTCACGTGGTGTTATCATGTTAGGTGCCTTGATTGACAGCGGGTGCTGGACCGAGAGATGCGCCCAGCCCGCATCTAGAAGCTGGACTGCCTGGGATACTGGAGTGAGAGTCTGCGTGCTGGCTCGCTCGCTCTCACTTCAGTCATGGCAGTTTCCCTCCAGCGCCACACACCTCCTCCTTAGTCATCTCTCCTCCTCATAGTCAGTAACCGCTGCCACCCCCACCTGACCTGTAGTCACAGTCAGAGCAAAGCAAAGTAGGCGGCTGCAGACCTCCATAGTGAGTGGATTAGAAGAAAGGTCAGACCGGCACCATCCGCAGTATTAAATGCTCTTTTAATGAAGAAAAGATTCCTCAGATTTTTTGACGAGCTCTTCCCAGGAGGGCATTTCCGATCACCCGTCAAGCGCAGGAGGCAGCGCAGGGGCGGGCGGAGGCGACGGCAGCATCAGAGAACGGCTTCGGCTGCGTCAGAACAAACCTTACAAGAAAACAACATAGTTGTCAATATCTTATCAGTGGTTCTCACCCCGTCTCAGTCATCTGCTCTTAATCATGGATTATCGTTTGCACCGGTACATGACCCTGATCGACTTGAGGTTGATATTGATCTCCAGAGGTTCTTTAGATCAATCAAGTTGAAATATTTTTTCTCTATGCCCCGTGAGTTTCCAGCTATGATACCATCTAGTGATATTGAACTTTTGCAACTGCAGGATACAGGGTTAAGTGTGAAAAGTAATTTTCAGCCTCCCTCCTGTCAAGTGATAGACATCTTTATTAAGAAAGTTCAAGGGGAAGTGGATACTCTGCTATGAGATATCAGAATGATGGGACTGTCTATATCGAATAACATCTCTAAACAAGAACGGCTGGCTATTGATGAACTAGCAACTAACCCTGCTCTAACTATTAAGCCCGCCGATAAAGGCGGGGCAATTGTGGTAATGGATACCAGCATGTACCGCCAGGAAATTTTGAATACAGATGTCCGAGCAGACCACCTATCGGAGATTACATAATGATCCCCTATCAGAGATACAATCCAAAAGTGCAGGAGTTGTTACATCAGCTGTGGAGGAGAATATTATTGACTCTAAGTTGGCCACTTTTCTTATTCAAACGTATCACCAGTGCTATACACTTGTCCAAAAATGCATACGTGTTTAGAGAATCCTCCCGGTAGACCCATTGTAGCCGGTGTAGAATCAGTTTTTGCACCAGTAGCCAGATATCTAGACAAAATACTTAGACCGTATGTCATATCACAAAAGTCATATTTGCGGGACACTCCCATGTTTCTTGGGATCCTACGTAGTATGCAGCCTATTGTTGGAGATTACCTGTTGGTGACGATGGATGTGGAGAGCCTCTACACCTCCATCCCGCATGATGGGGGTGTGGAGGCCGTCCGCTATGTGTTAGAGACTGCATCAGATTTCGATGCTAAGCAAATAGACTTTGTATGTACACTACTAGATATTGTGTTATCATTTAATTACTTCAGATTTGAGGATGACTTTTATATGCAAATTAGGGGTACAGCGATGGGGTCGAATGTGGCCCCGTCCTATGCTAATATTAACATGGACACATATGAGGAGATGTACATCTATTTGAATAAATTATTCCAACAATATGCCCTACAATGGTTTAGATATATTGATGACATCTTTTGCATATGGGCGGGGCCACATTTGACTTTTCAAGCATTTGTTACAGAAGTGATGGAACAATGTCAGGCCATTAAGCTTACTATCCACAGTTCAGAAACTCAGGACCGTTTTTTGGATACACTTGTTACCAAGAGGGGGGACCGGTTGGTCACCGATCTCTATGTTAAGCCGACGGATGTGAACTCCCTGCTTCATTTTGGGAGTTTTCATCTGTGGGCTACTAGGAGGTCGGTGCCCATTAGTCAGTTTCAAAGAGTACAGATGATTGTGGCAGAGGGTGACACTCGAGAGATTAGGATGGATCAGTAGCAGGCTAAGTTTTTAGAGAGAGGATATCCACTTGACATTGTGAGCCAGGCTAGGGAGAGGAAAATAGGTGAGGGAATAGTCAGAAGATCTCGTAGACAATTACATAATAGAATTCCCTTTGTCTCTAGATATAACACAGCCAGTGAGAAAAAGAAAGAAAAGAAAACACTGGTACTTGTTGTCTGAGAGTTTTCCACAGATACCACAATTTATTAATTTACCTGTTTTTTCCTATAGGAGGGCCCATAATTTACGTGACCGGCTGGTACACGCTGATACTCAGTGAACAGCCAGGTCAGCAACACTCTCACGGCGAGGTACGTTCCCATGCTTGAATTGCGTACACTGTAATTCTGTAATTAAAGGGGATGAAGTGATTCATCCCTACCGCGGTACGAAATTCAAAATTAGAGGGTGCTATACCTGCGACTCAATGTTCGTCGTATATACTTTGAAATGCCCATGTGGGCTTTTGTACGTTGGTAAAACCACGCAAAAATTGAAAAAGAGACTCATCGCATAAACATGCAATCCGTGAGAAGCTGACTGATCAGGCTGTTCCTTATCATTTCACTCAGGCTAACCATAATGTTAGCCAACTTAGGTTTATGGTCCTAGAACAGGTACCCCCCCTCAGAAGAGGGGGTGATCGTATTAAGAAGCTATTGTGGCGTGAGGCTCATTGGATTAAGACCCTTGACACCATGGAACCCAGGGGCCTTAATCGAGAACTTGATCTTTTGCCGTTTATTTGAGTAATATTTTTATGTCCCTAGATTTCATGGTGACTGGTCCGTCTATTACATGTAATTTATTATATCCTGGTCTCACTATGCCTTAATATTTATTTTAACACCTGTTGATTATGATTAGTGTTCCATTTGCTGCTTAGCCTCCTTATGCCTATATGTGCGCATTATCTGTGATATATGTTTACTGTGCTGCAGATAAATGTTTGGTTGCCGTGGTTACTATGAGTAATACTGGCGATCGCGGCCGCCGCGATCTATGATGAGTAGCGCTGACATTGTCAACGCTCTCATCATTGGCTGCTGGCTTTAGTGGGCGGTGGAGACGAGGCACGTCACACCGACCCACGTGACTCCTGACGTTTCCCAGCAGGTCCGCCGGGAGGAAGGCGGAGCTGGTGATGATGAAGGGGGTAGCCGGAGCCTGGAGGTGTTCTCTGAAGCGGTGTCCGTGTATCTTGAAATAGTGTAGGTGAATTACCTCTGTGAGGGCACCCAATGGGATCCCACTAGCTTAGTTCTCCATCAGGTCCAACTTTGTATGGACCGTTGTGATTGGGCATGAGTATTCTTTATCGCTATTGGTGTTTCCCAGCCTATATATGCTATATATAGCAACCTAATATGTGATGTATTGTAAATGATATCCAGCCTAGCTTGAGAAAGGAGTTGCTACTCCGAAACGTTGCTGTCATGGCTGTTTTTCTTCATTAAAAGAGCATTTAATACTGCGGATGGTGCCGGTCTGACCTTTCTTCTAGCAATTGTAATCTGGGGTGCTGCCAGATGGGACTGAGGCACATCAACTTGCTTAAAGAGGAGCAGTGCTTCACCATTACTTCAATTAGTGAGTGGATTAGAGGCACATCATGGAGGGTGACAAGTGCAGTTTGCCTGTAACCTGCCCCACGAAGTGTAGCAAATTTTGGTACCCTAGTCCTGGGCCTTGGGGCCTTCCCACAAATTCCGGCCCTGACAACAGTTTCCACTTTAGCAATTCAATACATTTTGATTAGATTAACTTAGAAACCTTTTCAAAATAACTCTGCTTTTTGTGATATTTAAAAACAATCAGTTATGCGTGATGGAATGTTTGATCACAAAACTGATGGAAAGAGGAATTTGGTTCCAGAGGATGATTAGCCGATAGGCCAGTATTTGTTCATCATCGGTAAAGATGAGTATCTTCTTGTTCATCATTATAATATGCTAGCTGATCACCAATTACTCATAAAGATCTCTTTCCAGTTAATTCTGAGTTATCTAATCACTCTAGATTTTAAATCTTTCAGTGACCAGGGCACTTAGATTTCGTGGTTGAGTTCACACCCAGGGCATTATACAGCAAGGTCAGGCAAATGAACACTGTTGAGTGTTGACAAGTCTCTGGCTATAGCTAGTGTTACAGTGAAGTGACAAGAAGGTTAAAAGATCAACTGTATCAAATGGAAATGTCCTTTCTGCATGTTGTTATAGCAAAAGAAATGTAACACCATTTTAAATATTGGAGTAGAGTTTTCAGTGTCAAAATCTGCAGTGTAGTTCTGTCTATCTATCCATCTGTGTCTATCTACCGTCTGTCCCTATTCATCTACCCCTATCTATTCTTATCATAGAGGTTAGTCATGGGTTAACTGGCGTGTGATTGGTCTTAAGGTTTGTACAAACGCTTGACTAAAGTCAGGCAATAACGACCACCTCAACAGATAATCAAGCGTGTGTACTCCCGACCACCGCTCCGCAATCGATCCTTCTGGCGGAAAGAACTTGGCCGAGCGACAGCCAACTCCTTTGTGCACGCCCCCCCAAGCATGCCGTGTGAAGTCATTGTCTTTCCACCCCCCTCATAGCAACAGAATGCATTTGTACAGGCTGGCCCAGCTATGTCGCCCAAGGGGATCGGGTCCCGAACCCGACAGGTGGCATGAGGTGTGTTACCACCTTTAGACAGATCCCATTTTATTTTATTTTTTTTTAAGAGAACTTGGACTTCCACCAGATAAAGAGCTGAGGGGATAACTTACAGTATTATTCATTACTAGCTGGTGGCACGCAAAACAGAGCCCTACATGGACGTCTTAACACAAATTCCCAGCAGTGACCCCCTACACAAGCTTAAAATACCTAAAATGTGTGTAAAAAAATGCCTGTCCTTACCTTGATTTTGAAGTTGTGGTGTTGTAATCTCTCCTTCTACCCCGCTCCCCTGTTACTCTGAAACACTGCACAGCAAAAGACAACTAAGGCAAGTCCCTAAGGCCCGGTGGGTGTCCAGGGCCATGGATGGCAATTTTTCTGACCCAAATTACCCATCTTAGTACACCAAGGAAGCCAGTTTTTATTCACATCAAGCTATTAGGTAAATAATTCTAGTATACCGTCGATATTTATTTAGGGATGGTTTTCTGCAAAGGGCAGATGAAAGCTGCTACCCATGACGAAGTGCACATGGAAGAGGATCTGCACATAGAAAGAGGAGGAGGGCTATACCCCCTTCCCGACCACCTAACGCTGAAAGGTGTCGGGAAGGTGGCACCCCAGGACCGCCTAATGCTGAAAGGCATCAAGTCCTGGGGCAGGGTTTACAGGAGATCGCGCTGGGCCAATGTGCACGCATCCCCACTTAAGTGATGGAGCTCCGCTCCATCATCCGTCTACCAGCAGAGATCGCCGCTAGGAGACTGTTAGACAGCGAAACCTCCATCTATTTACATTGTACAGCACTGCGATCTACTGCAGCGCTGTACTGGGGACTGCCGTGTGACATGGCTGTCCCATAGACAGGCTCTGATTGTGATCACCTCTCATAGGCTGATGCCTATGAGAGAGGATCACCCTGATTGGCTGGTGGGGGGAGGGAGGGGAGTAATGAAAATAAGTAAAAAATAGACACATTTATTTAAAAATAAAATACAAATAAAAAAAAAAATAAAGAAAACATCACAGCAGCGATCAGAGCCCACCAACAGAAACTGTGTTGGTGGGCAGAAAAGGGGGAGAATCACTTATGTGCTACGTAGTATGGCTCTGCAGCAAGCTTTTAAAGCTGCAGAGCACTAAATGTAAAAAACAGCCTGGCCACTGGGGGGTGTAAGCCTATGGTCCTCAACTGGATACAAGGGAAATAGGGGTTTCCACTTAAGGCAGCAAAGCATGGCTGCACATCATGTAGGTGGAGCGGCGTGGCTGCACCAGGAAGACTGAATTTTCTGTACTGTATATGGAAAGCTGGGGCGGCACTACATGAAGGAAGGCAGTGCAGGCTGCATATAGAAGGAGGGGCCGCACAAGACAGTTGGTGCAGGAAATCAAAAACTAAAACCTAGCTTTGTGAATATAAATTTATAACACACATTATTACAAAAAAAATAATGTGCTATTATTTAAGGACCCTTACATGCAGCTATGATTAAGTCAGAACTACTGTATATTCTTATTGCATATGCAATGAGCATATTTTGCACTGGGATGGGGGGTCAATTGTATTCTGTTTATTGTGAATTTTTTTCCCTCACTTCTTTACAGCACGAGGGTCACAGACTGAACATACTTGACCCAATCTTGGCCCTAAGGAATGCTGAACTTAGTGCTTACTGAGAACCGACAAATAGAGTGATACATACTTTGTTAAAATGACTCTGACTGTCCTGCCCACTCTGCAAATTCAGATAACCTAAGGAATACCTCCACTTAGCACTAGAGTGATGTAGTTATAGGCTGGGGAATTCCCCCGGCCTATGATTGGCTGCTGGAAGTCACACAGAATTTCTCTACACAATCCTTAGAGATTTTAAAAATGAACAATCATGATTGGTCCACACCAGAGTGACTCTAGAAGTTGAAGAAAAAAAACTCATAAAAACCTCCACACAGTACAAATCTTCTAAATCAGGGAAATTGTGCATTGGATCTCATGCTAGTGATGCAATGACAGGTTCATCTCTGTGAGGAAGACAGGGCTCCGAGTCAGACTTGCACAGCAGGCACAGTTTAAATATATGTTGTGAAAAGACAGACTTGTAATATTCCATGAGGATATGTGTCGCAAGGAGCCCTTATCATCATGGTGGTATCCATTCTGATGCAGGCATCAATAAGTTTGCCATTTTCAAATCAGTATTATAACAGCATGAAAATAAAACAGACATACAGTACTTAAAGAAAACCTGTACTGAAAATTAAAAGTCAAAATAACCATACACAAGTCATACTTACCTGCTGTGTAGTCTATTCATCAATCTCTTTCTCCTCTCCTGTGTCCTGTTTGTCCACTGTGATCAATGGAATTCTCCGTCCTCCATTTTGAAAATGGCCATTACCCCATAACAGCTTCTTGGTCAGCACACAGTTAAACTGTAACATCGCCCACTTGAGCCATAGGGAAACATGGACACATCAGTTCTCCTCTCAGCTGTAACTGAGAGCAACTGATATATAACTGACAGCAACCGATATATTTCAGTTCTGACAAAATGTTGTCAGAACTGGAAGGGATTATTGTCAGAAGAAAATGGTGAGCTTCTGAGAGGAACTGATGGCAAGGTAACTATGTAATGTTCATTTGAAGTTACCTCATGTGTTTATTTTGAATAATTTTACTCAGTACAGGTTCTCTTTAAACTATAATGTTTGCATTGCACGCATGTTAATTAAATGAAGTTCATGATTGTGGCCCTGAAAATTTGGGACAATGGCGACCCAAACTTTACTGTATGTATAAGTATGAGCCTGATTTTCACTGCTGACTGTGTGTTTTCTGCCAAGACCACAGAATAGGTAATACAATGGCTTGAATAGCAATGCAAAAGGTCACATAAAAAGCAAAAGAACATTCTTAGGTGTCTGCAAACATTAATATATTTATTGTTTCAGAGAACACTTTATTCATACAGCCATATAAAACTCAATGCAGATCACAGAGAATTAAAGGCACCAAAGCTTGGTGGTTTTCAAATCTGACCACCCCTATTTTACATAAAATTAATAAATAGATTAAATGGATAATGCAGTGTAGTTTGAACATCAAATACTCACTCTGGACCAAACATAAAAAAACGTTAATATGCCAAGCGGTCTTAGTTGCATCTGGAGACAACATAGTGATATCATTATTTTGTAAATGATAAAGAAACCCTATTCTGCATGAGAACTGAGATAGATCTCACACACGGAGGAGGAAAATGTTAGACATGTCACTGACTTGTGAGCTAAAAAGAAAACGCACCAAGAACTAGCTCTTACGCAGTGTGGAGCATCTCTCTTCCTTGGCTTTGTTCCTTTATCTACTTTGAAGCTAGAGAGTAAAAATGTCTTCAGCTTCCTACACAAAAATGAGCTGTGATCTTTAATACAAAAAGGGAATTATCCACAAACATAAACGGCCACTCAGTTCTTTCTTTAATTATTGAAGGAAATTTACACCACCTGACTTACAACAATGCCTCTTACACCATCAGCATTTTAGAAATACACTCCATCAGAGCACAGCACGATGTTAACTTAATCAAAGCATGGATGTAATTTATGGTCAGTAACTGGAGATGATGAAAACATATTTGTAGGTGCATAGTGTAGGATCACTGGCTCCACAGCTATCATATGTCTTGGAGCTACCGATGCAATATTTATGTACACAAGCTGATGCCAAAATCCAGGCTACGCTTAGAGCTGTACTCCTAATATATCAATCAACAACGTTTACCCATTGGCTAAAAGATACAAAGATCATGCTAACGGGGTATTGATGGCAGTAACACGTGTCAGACCTCTCTCCCATCTACAGTTTACAGACACTCCAAAATAAACATAACAAAAAAAAACATCCTGTATTTATTACATCCTCTATTTCACTGGAAAAATGGATCAGACAATAGAATTAGGACTACTGTGACGCTACAGTTTGGCAAGTAACACTGAATGGTCCTATGCAACAGAAATAATAAACGTTTGGAATGGCTCTGCACCATAGAAAGCCATGTTATAAAATAAGCAGTATAACAAACTTAACTACTCTGGCAAACTACAGTAGATTTCATTCTAAATCCATGTGTTTCCCGGATGACTAAACATCATTGAGTAGTTAAGAGCAACAGTACCAATAGGCCTCTGATTAAAGTCATACAGGATCCATCAAGTTAAGTAGATTAGGTTCCTGACATCTACTGAGAAGAAACTCAGTTAAATCCACAATGGAATTCAATAAACTTCCATGAAAACCAAGAAGATACCATATAATACATATTAACTGAGAAACATGCCTTTGACTGAAGCCAATGTATATGTTAATGAGATTGTTTCTTCAGATGTATACAGTAAAAAGCATCATTAGCAGGTTAATAGAAGAAAGTGGCAAGTATATTAGATATATTGAATTTTTATTTGACAAAGAAAGAAAGCTAAGATTCATAAGAAGTGTATGGCCTGCAGTATATATGTAGTCATTGCCCCTGCAATGTTAGAACTTAGTACATGGCATACTTTGAAACATGCAAGATGGTCATGTGACATGCATATGACATTTACAACTGCTGAAAAGATTTAACAAAATGGAACTGTACAAATGTTTACTTCAATTTACCCAATAAGAACCACCCCTATAGAACAATAAAGTAATATAAAAATGTACAGAAATATGTTTCTGCTAGTCATAAAACACTGAAGGCTAGTATAAAGTAGTTTAAAAGGCCAGTCCATCAAATTGAGTTTTCTAGCTTTTTGAGGACACTAGACCAAGCCTGGGCAAAGTTTACATGGCCCGGGCCACATGCTGCGGACCACATCCCTAAAATAGTTTCTCTCCTCCCTCCATGCAAAGTCGCGAGCGGGTGATAAGCGTGGGTTACCACTCACCTGATCCAGCATTGCATCTCCATGGCAACAGGGCATCACGTGACATGCTGTCAGGATGTGTCAGTATATTACAGGCTGGCTGCCAGCATGTCATACGCTGGCACGTCATAACGACGACTCTGTAGGGAGGGAGAGGAATCCGGTCACCTAGCAGTGGAACGGATTTACAGTGCATGCAGGTCAGTTACGGCCCACGAGCCATTATTTGCCCAGCTCATCCAGTGATTTTTTATGTCTACTGCTGCACTTGGCTGCGAGATGTCTCCTGCAGTGATCATCACATCAGAACACCTGTCTTAATTTTAAAACATCTTGAATTTGTTTTATATTGCAGGGAACATAGCAACAAGAAAGGAAATAACTAACAACTTGCTCCTATGCAGTCAGCAACATAAACAGACATTACCACAGTAAAGGGATCTATAAACAAATTATACAAGAGAGGTAAGAAACTAATGAGGATTTCCTGACACAAAATAATCCCATGAATTCATTGTGGATGGACTAACCCTTTAAAAAAAGGCAATATTCTAAAATTCTCATTAAATAAATATGAGTTCCAACAGCACATGTTAAAGGAACATTACTTTTGACACAGCTATGTTTAAAAATGCACACCTCATTAATATGTCATAGTCATCTGTTCAGCCTCTGTTTAGCAGGAATGTGTTATAAAGGTTCTAGTACAGCTGATGTTTAAAATATATATTTCTTCTGTATGGTTTGTTTATTTGATTTATATCCCAGTCATGGAAAAGGCTGCACATTAGTTGAGAGTTCTGGGAAGCCAGAGGTTAGGCGGTTTCATTATTTAATACATTTTATTATAAATGGACACTGATAGACTGGGTGCCTGTTCATTTCAGAGTGAAACATCAGCAAAGATAACATCTCCTAATGTCTATTTCTCTGGTTCCATTAGATGCCCAAAACGTTCCTTTTCCCTCAACAGCCTAACCTAAACCTGGACCCCAGCCCTGTTCTTAGCCATAACTTTCCCATTTTCAAAATATAAAAGTAACAAACTATTCTTTAGCATTATCCTTTTTCTCCTTTTCCCCAGTAACTCTAACTGAAATCTCAGGCTTAATCTCAACCACTATTGATAGAGGGGCTCATGTTTTTAACAGCTTCAACACAGGCACTTTTGTTGTTGTTGAACTGACCTGAGGAAAGTGGCAAGTACCCATGAAATGCGATGTCTTAAACTTGTGCTGAATAAAAATGTTTACAAACAACACGGCTGCTGTCATTGTATCACAGGAAGAAATAACCATATTCTAAACTTTAGATAAGATATATAGACAAGTTACTTGTTATAGTTAGTTTTTCATCTCAGATCCGCTTTAAGAAACTTTGGGCATGATGCATGAAAGGCAGGCAGTGCACAGCCATTTTATCAGTCCCAACACCAGGGGAGCACCGCCTGTTGCCCTATTAGCACCACATGTGTTACCTGGGTAATGTGCATATTGCTATGGTAACAAGTCACCATAGCAATGAACAAAAGCAAAATTACCTTTCGTGCATCAGGCCTCATATGTAGTTGTTCCATCTACTGAAGTGTTTTAAAATATGATTTCTGACTGTCTGCTTCTGGTTGCTACACATCAGTGATCTTTGCATTGGCTTATGCAAGGATTTGTATTTTACTTGTCTTGAGTAACTGTTCATTTAACATGTGAAAAGGAAATATAATGCATTTATATTTTAAGAGCTTCTTAGATGATGAACTTGCATTTCTAGACCATCATTAGCTGCCTTTCAGATACACTGTTATCCTTTACCCACTATATTTCACATCAAGCAAAGTGCCATTCAGTAATGTTTGTTTTTTCTTTTTCTTACAGGTGTGTCGCCATCTTCCTGCACTTGTGCCTTTTGTTTATTTGTTAACAGTTTTTACTGCTGTACAGTTTTGGAAGTCAGTACATAATTGAGAACCAGCTTCATGGTTTTTCGTCAAGCTTTCCAATTCTGCTGGAGAAGATGTTAATGTGTTGCTCTTCTCACAGGAGGAGACAAGGGGGGAGATTTTGCTGAAGCCCATCTTGACGGTGGACGCTGATTTGCTGGCCTTGCAGGGCGAGAAAACCCTTTTCCATCTGATGATTTTGTCACAAACATCTACAACACAAAACATTCATGAAGTGTTAGTACAAGTGAAATGTAATATACCCATATTTGTGTCCAATGTAGATATTTAAACATGCTTTTTCCAGGGCTACTTGTTCACATCTAGGGCCTTTTCAGCCTTTTTTCAAGCGCAGGCGATTTTCAAAAATCGCCCACAAAACGCTTGTGCAATGATTCTCTATGAGAAGGTTCATTTCAGTGCGCTTCGTCTGTACCATTTTTGTGGCGATTTTGCTCTAATACCGCTCTAATGGAAGGTATAGAAACAATCAATTTTTGCGGCGATCACGTTCATGTTTTTAAAGGGAAGGTTCAAGCAAAATAAAAAAATGAGATTCACTTACCTGGGGCTTCTACCAGCCCCATGTAGCCATCCTGTGCCCTTGTAGTCACTCACTGCTGCTCCAGTCCCCCGCTGGCAGCTTTCTGACCTCGGAGGTCAGGGCCACATTGCATACATTTTTACGCATTCCAGCTAGTGCAGGAACAAAAATTTACGTGTTTCACCACTAACGCGTAAAAATGTATGTGTTAATGTTCCTGCACTAGCGGGAATGTGTAAAAATGTACGCAATTTGGCCCTGACCTCCGAGGTCAGAAAGCTGCCAGCGGGGGACTGGAGCAGCAGTGAGTGACTACAAGGGCACAGGATGGCCACATGGGGCTGGTAGAAGCCCCAGGTAAGTAAATCTCATTTTTTTTTTTTGCTTGGACCTTCCCTTTAAGAATAAATACATTGTATTTATTCTTTTCCGGGTCAAGGAGTTCACTTCCTGACTGATGTCAGGAGGTGACAAAACGGAATTGCTCTGCAAAATCGCTTACAAAAGTGCTTTGCAAAAATCTTAGCGTGCTGTGGAGCGCCACGAGGGGGGAAAAACGCTAAAAAAATAGAAAATCGCTGCCGTCATTTTGATCTTAGATGTGAACAAGGCCTTAAAGATGTTTTTTCTGTGCACGTAGTAATGTGGTGGTGTTTAAAACCATCTTTGAACATGCTGCCAGGGCTCCCCACTCTTTCAAGCTGACCAATGAGACTTTTCAGCAGGAATAATTCCCTAGGGATCAATAGGAAGCCTCAGCTGAAGACTTTAAGGACCACTCCAGTGAAAAAATTAAGCAGTTAAAATCAGGAAATGCTTTTAAATTCAAAGAAAACCTTGAGAATCCCCCACAAGGAGATAGACTACTCCAAAACCTGTCAGTTTGGTGTGTTTCTTTAAATATGCTTTAGCCAGGGCTTCTATTTTTGGATTGCAGTGGTAACTGTGTTACATAGTTTGGTTGAAGAAAGATATCCATCAAGCTCAGCAAACATTAACAACTTTTTGTTCTTTGTCTTTAGAGGAAATCTCATTGTTTTTAATTAAACCTTTTTTTGTATGGAGTACATGGCCCCTATTTAATTCCCTTTTTCTCCCACTAGGAAAGTATAGGGACTAAAAGAGACTTAAAAGCCCTCCTACTAAAAGCAATGCTCAGTATAGTTTGCCTTCTTAAAACAGAAGGTGATAGCAATAATTCAGCTTTAACTACTAGCCGACCGCATCACGCTGATGGGCGTGGCCGCGGCGGCAGCCCCAGGACCGCCTAACGCCGATCGGCGTAAAGTCCTGGGGCTCTGTTTTGCAGGAGATCGCACGCAGGCTGCGCGCGCATCTACTGCTTGGTGGGCGAAGCGGAGCTCCGCCTTCACTCTCCGCTCTGGGGACTGTTAAACGGTGAAACCGCTGTCTAATTACCCGTACAGCGCTGCGATCTACAGCAGCCTGAAGCCTATGACAGCTGATCATGGGGATTGGCTGGCAGGGGGAGGGAGGGAGGGGGGTTTACAATAATAAAAAAACAACCCTTTTTTTTATTTAAAAAATTTACAAAATAAACAAACAAACATCTGGGGGGGCGATCAGACCCCACCAACAGAGGGGGGGGGGGGGGGGGGGGGGAATCACTTGTGTGCTGTGTCATGTAGCCCTGAAGCTTGGCCTTAAAGAGACACTTAAGCCAGGAAAAAAAATGAGTTTTACTCACCTGGGGCTTCTACCAGCCCCCTGCAGCAGTCCTGTGCCCTCGCGGCCAACCACTAATCCTCTGGTCCCCCGCTGCCAGCTAGTTTCATTTTTGCCGACAGGCCCGTCAGGACTGGCCACGCGTAGGTTTTTACGCATTCCCGACTGCAATTAGTGCTATTGCGGACCGCAACGCGTACAAAAATACGCGTTGCCGCATTACGCACGCATAGATATGTGGCAACGCGTATTTTTGTACGCGTTGCTGGCCGCAATAGCGCTAATTACAGTCGGGAATGCGGAGAAAGCTACGCGTGGCCAGTCCTGACGGGCCTGTCGGCAAAAACGAAACTAGCTGGCAGCGGGGGACCAGAGGATTAGTGAGTGACTGCGAGGGCACAGGACTGCTGCAGGGGGCTGAGTGA
This sequence comes from Hyperolius riggenbachi, assembly GCF_040937935.1. Classification (NCBI taxonomy): domain Eukaryota; kingdom Metazoa; phylum Chordata; class Amphibia; order Anura; family Hyperoliidae; genus Hyperolius; species Hyperolius riggenbachi. The sequence goes on from NC_090649.1 coordinate 295,949,783, forward strand.
AGCCCCAGGTGAGTAAAACTCATTTTTTTTTTCTGGCTTAAGGTTCACTTTAAAGCTGCAGTGGGCAATATAATGAAAAATGGCCTGTCTTTAGGGGAGTTTAACACTGCGGTCCTCAAGTAGTTAAGTGAGCAACTGTGGTTTCCCACAATGCATCACTACTGAATATGCAAATGATCTCCTTATGCCCCTGAAGCCAGGCTTACATCCAGAATCTCTGGTGTATAGCAAGCCTATAGCTTCTAATTTTACAGAGCCACATCAACCCAACAGGCAGATAGCTTTTATTTGGTCTTTTGGCCCTCATCAGTGCATGGCAGGAATTGATATACACCAGCGGTTCTGAATGTAAGCCCACTGCACTACCCTTTAGACTTAAACCTTTAAGACAGTCGTTTTTCTGCAGTGAAAGGAGAATTGATTAGTGCACATGAGAACCCCTGCATCCAATGTTGTCCAGCACCTACCCTGCAAATTAAGTTAACAACCAACTTAACATGGTGTATTTTTTAAGAAGTGAAGAATAGTTAGAAAGACTGCAAGAGTTTTATTTGTATCTGTTTTCTTCCAACTTTTTAGCCCACATATAAAACTAATTGTTAGAGGAGATCTACCCAAGGGTGGAGGAATTTCCAAGTCTGGCAGCTGTCACAGAGCAGGTGGTCCCCACTAGAAATGTATTTCCATCTCCTGTTACCCGGACAAACATAAAATGTTGGAATCCTCCTCTTTTCTATGCTAGTGTCTGTTGTCATAGGGATGGCAACTAAAGGCATAATTTTCCGAAGGGGAAACAGACAATAATAAAAACATTACAGAGGTTCAAACCAGCCTACATGGTAAAAAGTTTTGTCTTGACTTTAACAGCTACATAATGTGGACTTTTCCATTTAGGTAACAAAAACCATTACATGACACTTGCTTAATTCAAATGGTTTTTGTTGGATTCAGTTAAAATTTCAAGTGTAGCTGATAACTGTCATCTAATTAATTTTGGCCAGGTTAGAAACCCAGCACTGATTATTATTAATTGACCCTAAGTTTGTCTCTAGGCTACATACTGCTCTTTCCTAGTCCCAATTCACAGTCACATGCAAATGTTTAGTGAAAGAAAGCACCCATGTTTATAACAAAATGGCCTAAAAAAGTGGTTGAACTAAGCCGAAACATCCAGCCAGATCAACAAGCAAGGAGAAAGTCTAAAGACTCTTATACACGTAGGAGGGCTTTCACCAGGCAGGAATCAGGACTCAATCCCTCAGATAGTTTGCTAGCCCCCAGGCTAGCCCTGCGTTGTATTGCTATGCGGAGGGAGAAGAGGGCTGACGGAAAGCATAACAAGATGAGCAGTGTGAGACTAATGCACCTTAGCCAACACAACTTTTATATATACCGTATATATAATTTCTGTCTGCTCCATACAATACCTGTCACTCCACTCTGCACAGAACGGATCCGTGGTGATTGAGCCTTAAGGTGGCCACACACCATACAATTTTTTAAATATCTGTGCAATTCAAGAATAGCAATCAATTTTTCTGATTGTAACAATTCAAAAATCTGACCAATGTACCACACCCCTATGTTCAATTGTTCCCCCAACATGAATAAAATAATTCAAAGCTCAGAAAAAAATTGATTGGAACTGTACATCAAGTAATTGACAATCTATCACACACCATACAATTCTTGATAAAGTTGGTCTGAAATATCCAATATGTCCAATCTCCAAAAATCGGAAAAAAAGAAGGGAAATCCAATCGGATTTATCAATTGAAAACAAAGAAAAGCGCTTGATTTATCGGGACAACTGATCGTAATTATTGAATTGGCGAAAAATGTGATCTTTTAATTGTATGGTGTGTGGCCACACATCATACAATTTTTTTATTTTGATTTCATTTGAGCATTTCGATCCAATTTTCCAATTGATCAGAAGTTTCAATCAGAATATTCGAAGGTACCACTCACATATGTTCGAGATTGTTTCAATTTCAGGATAAAGGATCAAAAAATCCGAAAAAATTGGTTGGTAAGAAAAATCAAGTGAAAAAAGTGAATTGAGTTTGGTATGTACTGAATAGTTACATACTATTTTTTTCTGGTTGAATATAATTTCACAATCCATCACACACTATACAATTCTTGATAACATTGGTCTGAATTTTCCAAAATGTCCAATCTCAAAAAAATCGAAAAAAAACTCTGGGAAATTCAATTGGATTTCTCGATCGAAAAACAAATAAAAGGTTTCGATTTTTTGGGACTACCGATTCTATTTATTGAATTGGTGTAAAATTGGATCTTTTAATTGTATGGTGTGTGGCCACCCTAAGTGTCCTTTTACACTATATCAGTTGCAGATTTTCAAAGTAATGTCCATGTTTCCTAATAGCTCAATTCACATTATACATGTTTTTTACTGAAAGCTTTTTCCACAATGCACTGCTACGGAAAGTTAAAACGCATCTGTTTTTCAACATATTGTGTAAAAGAGGCCTTAGGCTACATTGGCAGTGGGGAATAGCGGTGCCACATTCCGGAAGCATTGTAACACGTCACACTGCAATGTAATCCCATGTAATGTTCACAGTGCAGGCAGCTCATTACCGCCAAACATTACCGCCAGATTGACTCCATTCTTCACTGCATGCAACGCAATGAGTGTCTATATGATTCCCATAAATTATTGTGAATGTATATATAAGACTGTAAAGTTGTAATCATAATGTACCAGCAGATGCTGGGATAGCCAAGTTCTGCAAAGTGTAGCATTTACTTTAGCAAGAAGTTTTGATTTAGGATGATACCATTTAATTTATTGGCTTAGAGATAAATAAGAGTAAGCATTTCAGCTTTTGAGCTTTCATGAGGCTGTATTTGTTTTAGATAAGCACTAGGAAACACCAGGAGCCCTCAGTGTTTATACTCCAAATGTAAGGGCTGCAGCAGTTTCCTTCAGTCTCAGGCACACTCAGACTCAAAGTATACTTTCTATTTTAAAATGCATGCTTTTCACTGTGAAACATGAAGGTTTAGCATTGCTATGCATTAAAAATAGCTCTGGAATTTATTAGTGTGGGACTGAGATCCATTTCTTCTGACGCTGACGTAAACCCTCGTATACTGAATATCCTGGAGGTTGTGTCACTGACATAGCATAACAATATACGTAGATGGGACAGTCATATTTTTACCTCGGGTAGCTTGAGACTCGCAGCATCCATTCGTGGCTGCCACTGGATGTCATTCTGTGAAACGTGTGCTTTGTGTTCGAGATGAAGCCTTTCCAAGCAATGGCTCAGTGTGTTAGAATTATTAGCCAACAGGAAGTCCGACTGTGTCCATTTGCTGTGAAACTGCTTAGTACCGCTGTAGGAAGCAACATTTTTGGTCTCGTAGCTTTTTAAAAGCTTTTCGACAACTCCGTAGTTGGACCTAGAATCTGCGGACCGTGGCCGCCCTGACAAGTTGAATCTTTTCCAGTTGTGTTCTTGTAAGACATTGTGGAAGCTGCTGGTATTTTGAGGGGGAAATGCATGGCTTAGTGGCGCTGTGGGTTTTGTAGTTTTGATAGAATTATGAAAACTGCCACTAGCACAAGCTTGATCACTGGTCTCTGATATTATGAGAGGGACGCTAGCTTTCTCACTACTTGGACATTCACTCTTCAAAACACTTGATGGCTTTTCTTCTATGGCTGGTACTACATCTAATAAGTCATCTAACACAGAATTTCCCTTGCCAGCCTTAAACACAGTCCTGTTAAACTCATCAATCTTGGCTGCTAATTTGCCATTCTTTATTGTATTAAAATACCTATACCCAGAACCCGCTGTGGAATGTTCTAGCGTCAAATCAGGGTGTAAATTAATGGAACAGAAAAGCTCGTCTTCTGACAATGAGATATTTTGCTTATTCATTTCTGGAGTTAAGCTGTTAGCATTTAAGTTGTTAAACAAAGTGTCTGTCAACTCTCCATCTTCAAGCTCTCCTAGGTCACACAGCCACTGAGCATGGAACAGATCATCATTATGGTTACTCAGACTAAAGTCGGAAACTTGATCCTCAACGCGTAAAGAATTTTGGATTAGATTGGCAGTGGATTTCTTATTCATATCAGGAGGTTTAGAGCTTGGTATGTCCAATGATAATTTCCATGGTGATAAGTCTGGGTCTTGAGATACTAACGGTGTTATAGTTGCGCTTGACGTATAAGCCAGGCTGGGTGAGAAAGCTTCCAATGATTTAGATTTTACACTGTTCACATTATCATATTGCTTGAGTCTTGACATTCTAGGGCAATTCACGGGCTTCCTGTCAGCTTTTATATGCGGTTTGTTCTTGGAATCCCCCTCCCCTGGATCTGGTACAGTCCTGGACATAAGAAAAGGGAAAATATGTTAGCTATAGCATTCATTGTTTCAGATACAGCAATGTTATAAGTAAAATCTTCTGATATAACTTTAAGGCCTCTTTCACAGTGCAACGTTAAAGTCGCATGTTAGAAAATGTTTGAACGTGGACTAACGCACAGCAATACTAAGTCTGTGCAACATTCACAGTGCACACGTTGCGTTTGTGTGTAACGTGTAGCATTATTAGAAAGTGCTGCATGCTGTGCGTTATACACGTTATTAACTGCATTGGTCTGTTTGCACATGCTCAGTAATGACTTGGAAGCATACTTTTCATTGCCTGTATGCTCTACTGTATGCGACGATAACGGAGAATTAAGTTGCGTTGTGAGTTTTTGGGGCGTTGCTTAGTTAGTTTGCATTGCGACTTTAACGTCGCATCAAAACGCAACGTCCTGCTGTAAAGGTAGCCTAAAAATAAAGCTTTTGAGAGAGAAGACATTGTTTAAAACCAACCAACCAATGCTAGATTCTGCAGTGGGAAAAAGCTTAATAACCGTTGTATATCTGCGGAGAATCACAAATTGAAATAGCTACAGCTACTAGAAACCCTGAGTTGAGAACAGACAGGATCTTCACTCCACAAGGTAGACGCTGACTGATTAGTAATTTCTCCGAAATGGTATAATCACAGGTTACTCATCTACAAATACTGGATACTGGCTGCTGATACTCATATAAGCAGCTTTTCTACAATATGTAGTAAGAACACTCTGTGTAAAGCAGACCTTTGGTTATTTTGGAGAAGAAATTGGCATCAAAGAAACATTGAGGCTGCAACTACTCAACTTCTTTTGAAATATCTAGTTGTCTGGCTATAAAGCACGTTATGTAATTGTAAAACTATCAGTAATTCAATGGGAATAAGTAAGCAGGTCAGAAGAGTCTAAACATTTGATGTGCATACTTCTATACTGTGACATACAGGTAGAAATATGATACCCAGAGGACCAGCATTATAGACATTTCCTAAAAATGAACCTGAAAATGGGAAGCAGAGTGCTAAATGTTGTTGTTACAACATAGATCATGTTGTGCATTGCTAGGAGCGTACATGTTGAGTCCCACATATCGAAGTACTTACACATGAGCATTAATAGAGTGTAAAGTCGCATATATTTGGGCTTGCTTCTTTTTGTTTTTCATATAATTAGGAGATTATATAGCTTTGGTCATTGTAGTGAAGGTTTTTGATGCTAATGCTATTCATATAAGAACAAATGACAAAGCAATTTCTAAGGAAATGTGGATATGCAAGAGGCTTATTAGCTGCAAACAGTGACTTTTGCAAAATGATATGGTGGTAAGGTAACCTTGCAATGTATCTTGATACAAAAAGTTGTGGTTGTGCATTATGGTTTAGAGCTGATTTTGTAGTGCACCTCTAGTACAATTTGCTGTTTTATGTACCTTGGCTGTTATGTGCTATGGCATTATTTACCTCCCCCCCATTCACTGGTCCTACCTAACCCCTAATGATTTCCCCCACACCTCCACCACAGCCTTTTGTGTGTATTGCACTACTCATTCACCAGTTCTAACTCTCCCATGCACAGCTCGGCACTGCTCAACCCCATCCTTGTAGGCCGAACGGTGAACATGCAAGCAAGTACAGGTTAACAAACAAGATAGGGACAGTAGGTTTGTTCCTAACCTGAATTTGTCCAACACTGTGCCATCTCTGTCCCCTTTACCTTCTCTATGCCGCCTTGTGCCTCCAGTGTCCCCCTCTGTGCCACCTCTGCCCCCTCCCCATACTGTGGCACCTCTCTCCTCCTGTGCCCTCAGTGTACCGCAGCAATATGTCACTTTACTGGTTTAAGAACACTTTTTGTTTTTGTTTTTTAAATCAAAAGAAAAAACTACAAGGTGTCTTGGATTTTTTTACTTGCTCCCATAGAATCAAATATCACCTTTGGAGTCTGTTCATATCGGCAAGTTGCGTGTTTCGTAAGTTGGGGAATGGGGACTACCTGTATTGCAAACACAAAGGTTAACAAACCAGCCAATCCCAATGTGATGTGTACGGTGTGTGCAGTGTTATTTATTATGTACTGTACTGAGGGGTTGGATTCAGGCCAGTGAATTTTGTTTGCAAAAGAATTGGAGGCTTAAAGAGAATCTGTACTCTAAAATTCTTACAATAAAAAACATACCATTCTATTCATTATGTTCTCCTGGGCCCCCCTTTGCTGTTTCTGCCACTCCCTGCTGAGATCCTGGCTTGTAATTGCCAGTTTTAGGCAGTGTTTACAAACAAAAGACATGGCTGCTAACCAGCATGTGACAGGCTCAGAGAAGCTCAGTCTGTGACTCATACAGAGCCTGCAGGGGGCTTGGAGAGGGTGTGTATAACTTCTATCCTATCACAGCAGAGCAGCACATTCCTGCCTCAGCCGACAAAGGAAAGAAGATTAGATTATATAACAGAGATAATACAGCCACTGTGCAACTAGGAAAGGCTGTAGTAAGACAAACCACATTAGAACAGGTATAGGAACTTATAGGGTAGTAAGAAATAAGGCTGAACATTTTGTTACAGAGTCTCTTTAAACTAATTAAAAGATGCATAAAAATGTTGAAGATAACCAAAGGCTGCATGCAAGATCAGTAAGTGTTCAGCACAATTCCTTTAATGAGTAGAAAAGAGTTGATCGGCACTAGATGCTAATTGGCAGCCACAGATGGGGTTCCTGTGGATACAACACTGCGCCTCCGGACAGGGAATTCCAATAGCAACAATAGAAAAGCAGAATCCATGCACCAATGATGTTTCAACAGTTTCCACGTTTTATTTCATCCCCATCAAAACGAACACATGCACAATACAGGCCGTTTCGCAAGTCACACTTGCTTTCTCTGAGGAAGCAAGTGTGACTTGCGAAACGGCTGTTAGACCGACCTGTATTGTGAACTCAGAACTTCCTCTCTTCTCTAAAAGATAAGCAACAGCATAATAACCTTTAAAGAAAACCATTTCTTTGTTACAGCTGATTGCACAAATTTTGCAATAAATCTGCAGTGAGTCTACTTTCTGCTTTTATGGAAGCAGACATAGGGTTAACCTCCTGTGTTTACAAATTAGCTGCTCAGCTGAGGCAGCCAGCTGACACAGCTGAGAAATCACATTACAGTTGTGATTAGTCACAGATGAGGGGAGATTAGACAGGCTAAACTCTCTGAATACACACAGGGTGCTTTTTCTATCATTTCCTTCTGTCCTGTGCAAGATTTCAGTCCACTTTAAGGTCATTGCTAACCATAGCTTGCTGAGGCCTGCAAACTGCCAAATCGTGTGAACAACACATCAGTTTTATATGACTAAAATGATTTTTATTTAACAAAGGCCTCTTTCTCAAACTACTTTGTGTCTAAGCTAATGTTCTGTCAAGCAAAAGCACAAGGTTAAAACATAACTAGGAAAATGTGATTACTGATATCAGTCCAAAAAGATTTCTTAAATGCATTTTATGAACAGCTTTTGAATATGATACAGCTCCAACAGTATTAATGTTCCTAGATGTATTGCTCTTATAGGTGGACTTAAAAAGTTAAACATCTGGATAAGAAATCTTACTGGGATACATTTGGGTGTGTTTCAGGCCAATTTGTAAGAGCACTGCTTCATCTACAGTAAAGGTTTAACATGTAAACATACAATTCATTTCAGATAATTAGGAAAGGATAACAAATATGTCAAGAGCTCAGTTCCATACGGTTCTTGTCTTGCTTGAATTATTAGTAAATTAGCCCCTGCCTCTTCTCACATAAGATACTGATTTAAAATGTGGCTCAATAACTAGAAGGAAACATTCTGTCCCTTGGTGACAGTCCAATTCTTGTTTGCAGATGATGAGAACCACTACCCTTCTGGCTATAGGAGGGGCTGAGTGGCATGCCAGCTCTTGATTAGGAAGAGCTGTAAGCAGCCACAGTTTCCACCAGAAAGACGGTGACTCCACCATACTTCAAGAGATGGAACCTCTGAAGCAATGGCACTACAAATTCTTTTTTTTTAGAAAATTGGAAATGCATTCATTATGAATGCTTTCCCATGATTCCAATTGTAACTTTACTGTACTTGCATTTGGAAAATCACAAGCCTTTTCAAAAACCAAACGGAACGCAGCTGGTATGAAAGGCCCTTTGGACACAAATCTGAAATAATCATGCAGTCATTGTGATAAGTCAAAACACCTGATCTGCATGCATATTAGTGACAGGAGAACAGCAGGACAGCCAGGAAATCTGCATTGTTTAACCACTTATCCCGCCCTGGGGCGGTATATCTACGCCCTGCAGGACTTCAGTTCCCGCAAAGGGGCATAGATATTCATATTCTAGTTCTAATGCACTGCACACGCGGATTCACACGTCCACAACCTCCCCTACGGCAGTGTAGTAGTACACTGATCAGTTCCCATTCACAGATAAAAGTGCCTGTGATCAATGATCACCGGCATCAATGAAATGCCGTTATTTATAAAATAAAAGTGAAAGTACACAAGTTAGACTTCCTGTGTATTGTTCACAGTACACAGGAATAAACTGGTGGGGGGACATTTAGTGGCCAAATAGTAAAATTACACCCTAATACATTAAATTACATAATAATATATAAATCCCCCATTAAAATTAACCCCTTACTTCACCCACTCTCTCATAGTTAATAAAAAAAATAATTATTATTCTTTCCTTATTATTCCCATTGAAATTCATTTAGAATAAAATAATTCTTAGCAAAACCTACCAACCAAAGAAAGCCTAATTGGTGGTGGAAAAAAAACAAGAAACAGATCATTTTGCTGTTATAAGTAGTGATAAAGCTATTGGCAAATGAATGGAAGGAGTGCTGAAAGGTGAAAATGTCTCTGTTCCATAAGGAGAAAAACCCCTCAGTGCTGAAGTGGTTAAAATGAAAAATATATGTCAGCCTCCATATCCCCCTCACCTCAGGTTCCCTGTACACTGCGGTGTTGATTCCAATCAACATGAAAATCTCTTTACAAGTACACCTGTCCTTTAAATATAAGCTTCAAACAATTTTAAAATCTGTTGAATTCAGATGCTTGCGTTTTATTTTTTACTTTAGAAAAATATAATTTTGTATTAAAATCACAATTGCTTGAAAAATTTCAGAAAAAGAGTCAACATTATAAATTGCCATGTGAACGTATTTTTTCTCATATTATTATTGTCTTCAAGCAGGTCCAGCATCTTTCACAGCACTTTATAGAGTACATAGTTATGTCACTGTGTCCCTCACAGGAGCTTAAATGTAATCCCTATTATAGTTTAAAACCAATATGGTGGGGAGCTGTTGCATCTCATGCCCGGGATGGGGCAGCGTTAACACTATGCCGCATCAGGCTTAGGCAGCGAGAAGTTTGGCAAAGTTTTAACTACAGCCGGTCCCAAACCTGTTAAAGTTGGTTTGCTTTTTTTCCCAGGAACTTACATTTTACATGACATTTTCTCAGAAACATACAAGTGTACCGAGGTGGTATGTAACATAATGATGAGATAAACAGGTGTATGTACAGTGCCAAGCACACAAATGACTAGACTGTATTTATTTTCTCTTTTGTGCCTGAAAAAGCTAAACTTCAGGCATGCAAATAACAGCTTCTGTCTTATTGGACCCTTATTGGATTATAATGTAACCCACACTGATAAAAAAAAATACAGTCATAAAACTTTTTCCTGCAGAGAAGAGCTTCTGAGGGCAGGGTATAGATAAAATAGTTCATATATTTTATCTCTGGGACACCTAATAGACTGCCATTGAGCAGGGACAATAAAGCAATAAATCTACTTTGTAAATGTTTAAACATAAAATAGAACCATGGGATATCTAAAAATAAGTTAATTTTTAGTAGTAGGAGGATAGATACAATTGTTTATCTCATCAGTTTATTTTCCCCTCGGTTCACTTTAACACTGGCAGTACTCCCTTCTCTAAACTCTGGTTTACTTTAGCATTGTCTTCACAGCTATGATTCCAAGCCAAATTATTCTCATAAAAAAACAGAAATGCGTGTGGCAGTGTGCACAAGAATTCTGATTTGCCCTCTGTGCCAGAAAGAAAGCTGAGACTATTGAGTGGGTAGAGCTGAATAGCTTGCACTGTCCCAAACTTTACTTGTTCAAATGTTCTTGCAGTGCCAAGGTGATTACGCAACAACTTAAATTAACTTTATACTGCTAGTTTCAGGAGAAATATTGTGTGTGCTATAGTTGAAAAGCCCTGCAATAGTTCTCTGAAATAAATCCACTTCTGGAAATAGGCCTAAATACACACATCTGCTAATATTCCTAGACCTTACAGTGTGAGAATCGTTCAAATTTGGATCCAAGGGTTATGTATCAAAAATCCTTACAACATCACACCCCGCATGAGGCACACAAATGGGATGTCAGAAAGGATCCATTCTATCTGTTGTGATGAATAAGGGAAAAACCCAACAAATATGACTTTTCTAGACTGCATTGCCATTCATCCAATGAATAGCTCACATCCGCTTCAGGACACTAGTGGGTCCTGCAATAGACCTACAGATGCGGTACCGCACCAGCATATTGTGAACTGACCCTTAAGACAACATATATTGTGATGAAGTAAGTTATATGTACTGTAGATTTGGCACTTTAGCACTAGGCACCTTGTATCCCTGACAAAGCCCCCCATTTAAAGGGGTGAAACATGTAGGGTTTGTATGGGCGATGTATTTATATACATGGCAGCATGAACTGGTAATACTTACCTACACTAGCTCCCAGCCCACAGCACTTAATCACAATTAACATATATGTTCATTAATCAGCACAACCAATGTTTTTAAACTGTCTTATTAAAAATTAAGTTTTAGTCTTTGTCTCCTCTAGAGGTTATAAAAAGGTTATAATTGTGTATTAGTTAAACTCAGATGTGTGTTCTGATGGAGATAGAGGTAGATGCAAGTTTCAAAAGTGAAACTCCAAACAAATGCAAGAACTTGTGTGGAGAAAATGATAATTATTCCTACATCTTTTGTAGAAATGATCAATGAGATGCTAATACGTCTGAGTTTATGCAAATGTATATGCATTTTTATGCAAATATATGCAGCTTGAAAATGGACCAATCCTTGGGTGGGACTTGATTGCTCCATTTTTGTGTGACAACTGTGACATCAGTGTGACAACTCACAGCACTTTAGAGTTTTGGGGGAAAATTCACTAAACTGCGGTATGCAAAATAACATGCGTAAGGTCTTACGCACGAGAAATAGAGCAAAATGCATTGCATGTAATATCTTGCAGTATGCTCTACTCAGCAAAACTTTACGCACGTTATTCTGCTTTTCATCATTTAGATGAAGATACTGAGGGACCTGTTTGCTGTTACACTGCCACAGAGGAGGTAAGTATACTTCTTCCTCTCCCCACATTAATTTTTTGCACCTGGTTGGAGTTCCACTTTAAAATTAGAGATGAATAGCAGTTTGCAGCATATATATACCTCTTGCAGTTGGATCTTGTTCTTATTTCTTCCTGGTATCTACACAGTTCCTCGCTGACTCTGGCAATCTCTTTTAGTGCCTAAAGTAAATGATGCATTGAATTAATCTGCAGTTACTATTTGTAGTCACACACGACACGGATTGTCTTGTCAAACCAATACTTACATCATTCAAGGTGTCGTTTTCAGTTTTGGACATCCTTTGAGCAAGCCACTTTTCGGACTCCGTTTTGCAGACTTCATGCTTTTTATTGGATAATTTGAGCTCACTTTTATTCTCTTTATTTGACTGAGGCCGGTCGTTCACCAATATTTTACAGTTTTTGTCCACGCCCTTCATGACCATGTTGCTTTGATGACTTTGCCTGTCAATGTTCATCAGACTAATGGGTTCACTCTGTGAAATGGGCAGTGAAATCCGAAGAATTTTTTCCTGGATGTCACCTTCATCTCCGTTTAGATTTTTCTCCCTTCTTAGCTTGACCTCCTGGTACAGCTGCAGGATATGAAAGTGAGAAAGTGTTATAATACCAAAGACACGTCTGGCAAACTACCATCTCAAAAAAGCTTTGTGCCACTGAAGCCTCCCTAAAATTAAAGTACCCTAGGCAGGGAAATGGGAGGGCCTAATTACCTAATCCTCAACCTCCCGATGCTGCTCGATGTCTTCAGGGTCACTCCTGTTCCCCGTTCCTAGTCCACATCATATTTTACCCGCTTTCCTTTCATAGTTGACTAGCCTGCCAGAAGTTCCCCACAGTGGTGACGAGTGATTCAGGATTCCACATGCACAAGTTTTGAATCGCACATTTGTAGCAAAAGAAAATGCTTGTTGATGAGTGCTTCCTTTCACTTGCAGTTCAGAATCGTTAGCCGCCACTCGGGGGAACTTTCAGGAGGATGTATGGAGAACAGTACCAGGAACGGGAGGGACCCCAAAGACAACGAACAGCATGACCAGTCTAATGGTTAGTCTAGCCCATCATGGGTTTAATTCAATTGTTTTTTCCCTCATTCAGGGCTACATCGATCAAAAGCAGTACAAAGAAATTTGGAGCAAAAGTGGGGCAGTTGCAGGGTTGCCAACCGTCCGTAAAAGTACGGGCAGTCCGTACTACAGACAGGAAATTTCCCCTGTCCGTAGTTGTCCGTACTTTTAAAAAGGTGTCCGTCTAAAGTATAGAGCCAGGAACTGGTGTGCGCATGTGCACACCGAAGCTACAGGGCAGGCAACAAGCCGGGCAGCTCTGTAAGAAGCCCCAGGCTTTTTTCCTTCTTCTCTCCCACCCTCCAATCAGAAGTGCTCTTTCTCCTGCTTCTGCCTCTCACCAGCCAATGAGAGAGAGCCAGAGAGAAGCAGCCAAGAGAGCCCGCCCCCTCAACTCCCGTCCAAGAAGAGTGTCATGTGAATCAGAGTACAGCAGAAGTACCGAAAGGAGAAAGATCAGTCTGCAGCCTCATTCAGCTTTCCTGCTGCTTCATATCTCGGGGGTTATCTAAATCAGGCTGCTCTCTCTGTACTCTGTAATTACATGATAAAGTTCATCTGCCGTGAGTGAAACTCCCCAGCCCCCACCATGAGAAGTGTATGAACTCTGCATTTACTGCCATCTCTTCCTTCCTCCTTCAGTGTGGCTGTTAATTCCCCCATATATTTATCTACTTGGCTAGCCTGTGTCACTGGGTATGCTTATTTCTCTCTTAACTGTTATCCTCCCCTCTCTCTTTCCAGTGTATTTTAATCACAGTGTTTGTGTATTTTCTCCATGTGTTTCTATCTCCACATCTCCCCATTCAGTGACACTGCCTCTCATGGGGCTGTCTCTTCCAATCTATGATGCTGAACCTTCTCACCAGCATGTAGTTGTCTCTCCCTCTCTGTTACTTCTTGCCCCTGTTGCTGGCTTACAAACTCACAAATTTGCTTTAATACTTGAAAGCAGGTGTACTGGACACTGCATGTAGCTTCTGGTGACACTACCCTGGGGCAGCACTGTGTGTGGCGGACCACTGCAGGGCAGCATTGTGTGTGGCAGACCACTGCAGGGCAGCATTGTGTGTGGCAGACCACTGCAGGGCAGCATTGTGTGTGGCAGACCACTGCAGGGCAGCATTGTGTGTGGCGGACCACTGCAGGGCAGCATTGTGTTTGGCGGACCACTGCAGGGCAGCATTGTGTGTGACGGACCTCTGCAGGGCAGCATTTTGTGTGGGGGACCACTGCAGGGCAGCATTGTGTGTGGCGGATCACTGCAGGGCAGCAATGTGTGTGGCGGACCACTGCAGGGCAGCATTGTGTGTGGCGGACCACTGCAGGGCAGCATTGTGTGTGGTGGACCACTGCAGGGCAGCATTGTGTGTGGCGGACCACTGCAGGGCAGCATTGTGTGTGGCGGACCACTGCAGGGCAGCATTGTGTGTGGCGGACCTCTGCAGGGCAGCATTGTGTGTGGCGGACCTCTGCAGGGCAGCATTGTGTGTGGGGGACCACTGCAGGGCAGCATTGTGTGTGGGGAACCACTGCAGGGCAGCATTGTGTGTGGGGGACCACTGCAGGGCAGCATTGTGTGTGGGGGACCACTGCAGGGCAGCATTGTGTGTGGGGGACCACTGCAGGGCAGCATTGTGTGTGACAGACCTCTGCAGGACAGCATTGTGTGTGGCAGACCTCTGCAGGGTAGCATTGTGTGTGGCAGACCACTGCAGGGTAGCATTGTGTGTGGCAGACCACTGCAGGGCAGCATTGTGTGTGGCGGACCACTGCAGGGCAGCATTGTGTGTGGCGGACCACTGCAGGGCAGCATTGTGTGTGGCGGACCTCTGCAGGGCAGCATTGTGTGTGGCGGACCTCTGCAGGGCAGCATTGTGTGTGGGGGACCACTGCAGGGCAGCATTGTGTGTGGGGGACCACTGCAGGGCAGCATTGTGTGTGTGGGACCACTGCAGGGCAGCATTGTGTGTGGCGGACCACTGCAGGGCAGCATTGTGTGTGGCAGACCTCTGCAGGGTAGCATTGTGTGTGGCAGACCACTGCAGGGTAGCATTGTGTGTGGCAGACCACTGCAGGGCAGCATTGTGTGTGGCAGACCACTGCAGGGCAGCATTGTGTGTGGCAGACCACTGCAGGGCAGCATTGTGTGTGGCAGACCACTGCAGGGCAGCATTGTGTGTGGCAGACCACTGCAGGGCAGCATTGTGTGTGGCAGATCACTGCAGGGCAGCATTGTGTGTGACAGACCTCTTCAGGGCAGCATTGTGTGTGGCGGACCACTGCAGGGCAGCATTGTGTGTGGCGGATCACTGCAGGGCAGCATTGTGTGTGGCGGAGCACTGCAGGGCAGCATTGTGTGTGTGGCAGACCAGTGCAGGGCAGCATTGTGTGTGTGGCAGACCAGTGCAGGGCAGCATTTTGTGTCAATTCAGTAGGACTGTTTCGCATGAGCTTTATGCAGTAATCACCTGCTTCAGCTATGTTTCTCTCCTCCCAAAATTAACAAGAAGTTTCCAAAAAAGCCCGATACTGACTCCGCCCCCGACTCCACCCCCTGTCCATCCAAACCTTGGGGTGTCCAGATTTTTTGACCATTTTGTCCAGAAAAAATTAGAAATTGGGTTGGCAACCCTGGGCAGTTGTTCAGATAGACCAATCAGAATCTTTGATGTAGGGAACGGCTCCATTTTGCACCAGTGTTGCTAGCACTGATTTTGAAATCTGCCCTAGTAACCCTTCCCTGTGTCTGTATTTGCACAGACACTAGCCACCCATGTGACAATGCCTCAGGTTGATTGCACTGATGTGTAGCAAGAGTATAAAGCTGAATATTCATCTGATGATGGATCAGGGAACCTCACAACAACGCTTCCCGATGAGCAAGGCTCCCTGATCCATCTTCCTGCCCACAGGAACACACAACCTCACGTGACAGCACACAACGGGCACTAACAAGAGTTCAAACCACTGCAGCACTTTGCACGGGAGTCGTCAAGCTCATCGGCGATCTTAAAGATCCGACCGATCATTACAGTTGTTATCGGTGTGCATCGCAAAGGGTCATTCGCCTAATCATGTGCCTGTACCCATGTTGCAAGATCGCAGAAATGTTTGCTCGTCGCTCAAAAAAATTGCTGGTTGTCAGAAGAATTGAGGAGAAAATCACAAGGTGGATATGGGCTTTAAGAGAAAAGTTGCCTTTCAATATACAGCATTTATTATGTGTTCTATCTAATAAGATGTGCATAGTTATGTCAGCAGTTGTAATCAAGTTTGTAGGATTCCCTATCACATATAAACTACTCTCAGACAAGAACCCCTTTATAACTGGATGGCATAATCTCGGAATCTGTGCCTCCCTTCTTCATTTCCCATCAAGGTCTATGCAGAAGAGGAGAGGTTTACTTGCAGGCTCAGCTTCTCCCCAGCACAGCTCCAAGCCGGTCTCCATACCTGCAGCCAGTGTCTATCATTATGTGACTCGTCAGTACATGCTGGCAAGTCACATGATGAGTGATGCTGGCTGCAGCCATTACCTCCAGACACTAGGTGGTGCTGAGGTTAAAAAGCTGAAAATGCGGGGAGCCTGGAGAGGTGAGTAAAATCTGAAGGGGGGGGGGGGGGGCTCTGGCTCCCTATACAAGGGGGGAATCTGGGTACCTATACCTAGGGGGGACCCTGGCTACATAAACAAGTAGGAGTCTGTGTGCCTTTACCTAAGGGGCACTCTAACTAAATATACAAGGGGGGGGGGGGATCTGGCTACCTATACCTAGGCTAGGAGGGGACTCTGGCTAAATGTGCAGGGGAGGGGGAATCTGTTATCTATACCTATACCTAGGGGGACTCTGGCTAACTATACAAGGGTGCATCTGGCTACCTATACAAGAGGGTATTCTGGCTACCTATTCTAGGAGGGTTTCTGACTACCTATATGGGGGGGGGGGGGGGGGCATCTGGCTACCTGTACTGGGGGTACATAAGGCTACCTATACTAGGGAGGACCAACTTGATACCATCTGCTATCTATACCAGGATGGGCACAATTAGTGTTGCTCATCATGACCTCGTGATCACGGGTAACCCGTGATCACAAGCTGTTTTTCCTGATCACGGATTCAGTTCCGAATGCACCCGTGATCGTGGTCGAAACCCGGCTCATGATCACGGATTTAGCCCATGGGTGCACTGGGTTTACTGGGTGCCAGCATAGGTGTGGGTGACAGGTGTGGGAGGCAAGGAGGACAGTGGGAGCTGGTGGTATAGCGTCCGCATAGGACGCGCTCTCAGCTATACTTGGTATAGCTCAGAGCTGTGGCATGTGAGGTGGCGGCCGGTGGACATCTTCAATCAACTCACGAAGATTGCAAGATACAGGATATTGGCGTGGGACCTTTTCCGAGGATATTGGCGTGGGCATTTTTTTTTAAAGGGACAGGTAAGTATTTCTGGTTAATTAAGATTATTAAAGGACTTTTCTCGTGGTTGCGTTTTTATTTCCTTTAACCCTTTGTGGAAATGGGTAAGGGGTACTTTGTACCCCTATACTCATTTCTCCTGGGAGGAGGGTGGGCATCTGGGGTCCTCTTCTTGAAGAGGACTCCCAGATGCCACCATGAACCCCCCCTCAGGGAGTCGGAGGTGGGGAAGAGCCCTTTGTCCATGGATTGGACAAGGGCTCTGTGGGGGAGGGAAAGGCTTGGTCACTCCTCTTCCCCGGAGCCCCACCAAACATGCGGGCTGGTATAGCTCAGGGTGCAAAGCCCCAGTTGGCTGGGGCTCCGCATTCTGGCTTTCCCAGCCTGCATGGGGGAGAAGGGGTTAAAGATCCTCTGGAGGGGGGACCCCACGTCTTTTAAAAAAAAAAAAATCCCACCCTCTGAACATAAAAAAAAAAAAAAAGTTGGTGGGAAATTAAAAAAAAACCCAACGGCTGTATAGCGATCCCTGGCCAAAGCGTTACGGCTCCGGAAGGGTTTTCAGGGGGTCCGTACGCAGTGCACACGGACCCCCCTGGAAACCCCGTCATGAAATTCATTGCTCTTTTTTGTAATACATGTAAATTTACACTACCGTTAGGTTTGCTACATTAACTGTCATTTACCGCATTTAAATCTAAACTTTTTTTCATTTGAAATTTTTAAAATTGATTTTCTAAAAAACTATAGTCTTTTTGAAAAAAATATTTTCCTCTTGTTCCCACTGTTCTTCTCAGCATATCTGGCAAATTTGGTGTTTCTACAATGTAAGGGGGCTTTGCTATTAACCGCTATATACGACGAGTTTTTAATCCCGAATACTTTTTTTCGTTTGAAACTTTAAAATCGATTTTCTCAAAAACTAAACGTTCTTTTTGAATTTTTTTCAGTTGTAGCCACATCTCACCTTTATAATCCATGCAAATTTGGTGATTGTAGCATGTATGGGAGTTTTGCTATTAACGTTAAAGTCTAATCCATGATCACGGCCGTGATCACGAATTCTACATGCAATCACGGCTAAAATCCGAATCGAATTTCAAATCCAGATCACGATCACAGCCTATCCGGATTTTGATACTGCTGTGGCCGTACTTACTTAAATCCTTGATTGGGAGTATCTGAGCACCACTGGGCACAATTCGAAGGAGAGAGGGGCTTTGACTCTGGTGCTGGAGAACATTGTCCTGGCACTTTTCAGAAAGTTTGCAGTGTGCCCCAAAATTGTGGTGTTGAGTTTCACACAACCCCTCTTCTTCATGCTAAAATCTCCTCCTAGGCACCGAGAGAACCCCATCTGGATTGGGAATCAGGGCTCAACTCCAATTACCTCTATTCAAATGGGGAGCAGCTAACAGTGTGTCAGAAGGCTGAGCACACACTGGTGATACCATGTGAAGTACATTTTGCATCCCTGATAAAGTGAGCTTGTGGCATAAATACATTTAAAAACTAGCAGAAAAAAAATGAAGATGGCAAATAGAAGAAATACATTACCTCTTCAATTTTCTTTTGCATCAGTTTCCACTGACACTCCCATTCCTTTCTTTCACTGTCAAACCTTTCTAACAATTCCATTTTTTCTACTTTCCATTTCCATTCATTATTCTCCAACTGGCTTCTGAGTTCCATAGCTGTGATGTAAGAGTCTCCCAGCAGGCGCCGTTCCTCTGCCTTTTCTATCCTTGCGTCCGTCTGAATGTCTGGAGTCCTTTTACTGGCACATGTCTCGGCTGAATTAGCTTCTAGCTATAAAAAGTTGAATGACAAGACAATGAGAAAAGCCCTTGCTTAGAAGCATGCTGGATATGATTGCAATATAAATTAATGAGGGGACAGTTTAAAGGCCAACTAACTTTGCCGGCAAGATATCTGCTAGGGTTTGCACCTCACACTTTATGCTTGCTAAAGCAGGTCTTACCTGCTACACCATGTTTATCACTGTATTAAATGTGGTAACTGCAGAGGCTAAACAGGGTGAAGACTTGGTTATACATTTTAGAAGGCAAGAACTGTTTTAGCAAGCATAATTTGCAGGAACAGAAGACCGGCAGCGTCCAACCCCCTTATACAACAGCAGTGGTTGGCAATCCCTCCACGGGGTATCAACACAGAAACATCATAAGAGTCCGCACTGCATTGTAATGAGGCAAAATCCAGATACTTTTATTGGTACACCCAAGAACACTCATTGGTTGTATCACTAAAAGTATCTGTATTTTACCACAGCAGGATGTGCTATGGGCTCTCGTGCTGTTCATACTTTGTGGGAGCTGAACACTGACAGCCATCTTGGTACCACGGTTTAGCTGGGCTTCATTTTATTTTTGAGCATCAGGATACAACTTTATCCCTTTCAGGTCTGGATGGCTGTGGTGCATTTAAGACCAGAGCCTCTTTTTTTTATTTTAAAACAGTGATCTCTATGATTGCCTCACAGTGATCACAGAGCCAGGAGCCAATGAAATCAGCTCCTAACCAGCCCACGGAGCTCAGTTGTCATTTAGACAACTGAGCAAGCAGAAGGCAGTGGCAAAAGAAAGGGTTAAAGGAACACTATTGGGGAAAATGGTAAAAATGTAAAATATATACATATGCATACATAAAAAAATTAGTTCCAGAGTAAAATACGATATAAAGTTCAAATTTGGAGGCGTACAGTATAATTAGCATACACTGGCAAGTACTATTACAATGCAGCTGGAGCTCACAGGTTGGTGGTAGACCCTCTGTTCATGATGTCACTGGGCTGAGTGGCAAACAATCCTGGACATGCTACTCTTTGTAGGAGAATTGCAATGCGTTGAATTGAAATGAAAGATCCTCTGTGTATGGTGTTTTTTTTTTTTTTTTTTTAAATATATCAACCCTTAGCAAAATGTTTGCTGAAAATGAACCCCCAATGCATTAGCACTCATTTTTAATGCTTCCATTATTCCTATAAAGTTTCCAACTTAGTAAAGAGGTGAGTAAATGATGAATCCTAGTTTAATGCTGCACATCCTGCCACTAAATCGGAGTTGACCAATTGAATTCCACCATCACGAGAGTCAATTAGTCCATTTCCAAGCTGCATAAACTTTCATACAAAATTTGAATAATCCTGCATCAGTTTGGAATTATTTTCATCTCACTGACCACCCCTACTAAGCAACAAGTGCTGTGTCGCTTGCTATCTGCTCCCATAGAAATGAATAAAAACACGTAGCTAGAAGGTTTTCCAAAAATGTCACCAACTTGTAGAGTGCATCATTCAAATGCTTTTTCATTTACAGTAGCTTATGCTCTAGAGACTCTGAAAGTGTCTCTATGATTGGACTGCCTTGTTGTACTTGTCCATAGTAGCACAGTTATGCTGTTCTTTTCATTTCTTATCCAAAATGTGAGCTCTGCAAGAGGAGAGAGAGGAAGCCAGGTGTCTATGTGCTGCTGGTGCTCAGTGTGCCATAGTGAAAGATATTATTCCAGAATGGAGCCAGCAGCTCTAGATCAAAGTAAGTGGCATTAAGGTCTAAGTGGTGACATTATGAGGAAGTTAACAATGTTGTTTATTGGTCACTAATAATATCTTTAGTTGCTGCACTGCTTGTATGTGTGGCAGGACTTTTAATATTGTCTAGGAGGAGAGCGTGAAACATGAGCTGGCAGGTTTCCCTATACATCACTTGTCACTGCAAACACCAAATTGTGGCCACAGCACACATTTATGCAATGACCACTGATGTTACCTTTGTCAGAACTATGCACTTGTGCGCACTCCCCCTTTGTAGAGCATCTTAGTCCAGTGTTATGGACATGGAGCTTCTTCCAAGTTCATAGTTAAGGAAGTGAAGTAACTACAAATACAGTGATCCCCAGGTAATGCTTATAATAATCAGTACTGAACACCCCAAAAGGTAGTTAGGAAAATACCAAATAGGGGTGGGGGTTACTACCCTCAGTCATAAATGGGTTGGCCGTGGGGAGACTGGTACGAAACTGGTAACTTTATAACTCTGTATTCCACAAGCTAGTGGTGACATCAATTAGAGCAGATCTCTACCATCTAATCTAATGTCTAGTGGTGCAAAGTAGTAAGTAGATAAAATGATTGGTATCAGTGAAATATTAATTGTTCCTGTACCTGGTATAAGGGCCTACTGTATTTCCACTATGCCTGAATTCGGGAAAAATCGGAGCCATGGCCAAATTGGAAACAGACGCAGCTCTTAGTAGAAACCGGCCCTAATAAGTGAATGGATATCTTTGGTCTCCTCCCATTGTTCTTCTTCTTGACTCGTGACATTTTTACTTGGACAGAAAGTAAGGACAATTTTCCACAATGGAGATCCCACAATAAAAACACAGAAGGGGTTTCTAGGCTTTTGTGAATTGTGACTAAACTGCGCTTATTTTCTTGTGCTTAAAAGTGTATTTTATGAGTGACGGAGAAAGTTTTATAGTTAAAGAGAAACTCCGACCAAGAATTGAACTTTATCCCAATCGGTAGCTGATACCCCCTTTTACATGAGAAATCTATTCCTTTTCACAAACAGACCATCGGGGGGGGGGGGGGGGGGGGGGGCGCTGTATGGCTGATAATTTGGTGAAACCCCTCCCACAAAGAAATTCTGAGTACTACTCTTGGCAGTTTCCTGTCTGTGAACCCTGTTGCATTGTGGGAAATAGCTGTTTACAGCTGTTTCCAACTGACAAAACAGCAAGCAGCAGCTACATCACCTGCCAACAGTAAAAATGTCATCATGTAATAAATGTCAGAATTTAAATCAGGGATTTAAAAGATTTTACAATGGCCAAACACTGACTAAATCATTTATACATAATTATTGTAAAAATGAAGCACTTTTTTATTACATTATTTGCACTGGAGTTCCTCTTTAACCACTTGTTGCAACTATAGCTATGTACAAACTTGCAACAAATGTCATGTAAAGTAAATTCCGTATGACAGTTTAGGAACCCTAGTTGAACAGATGTCTTGCTTAGCTAACTACCTAACAGCCTGTTCAATTGTAAGGAGAGGGAGGATGTCTGTGAGACACCCTGCACGGCACAATAATAGTGGTCTGGTGACAGTGATTCAACCTGTACAGAAGATCTTCACCTGAGACCATGACTAAAGTATGTATAAAGCTTAAAGGACAACTGAAGTGAGAAGTATATGAAGGCTGCTATATTTATTTCCTTTTAAACAATACCCATTGCCTGGCAGCCCTGCTGATCTCTTTGGCTGTAGTGGTGTCTGAATAACACCAGAAACAAGCATGCAGCTAATTTTGTCAGATCTGACAATAATGTCAGAAACACCTGATCTGCAGTATGCTTGTTCAGGGTCTATGGCTAACAGTATTAGAAGCAAAGGATCAGCAAAGATAGCCAGGCAACTGGTATTGTTTAAAAGGAAATAAATATGGCAGCTTCCATATCCCTCTTGCTACAGTTGTCCCACACAATGACATTTGTAGCAGCAACATATCTTTATTAAATCTTTAACCACTGTTGTTTGTTACTGTCACCCGATGCTAAAGATCTGCTGCTGTAACTGCAGATTGTAGCAGGTACAACACTATAAAGCTTTAATTTACTTTGAGTGTTACACAACTAGTCACAAATGTACTGGATTACTGTTCTAACAATGGGGTAGGGGGGGGGGAGGGGTAGATAAAGAGAGAGAGAGAGGAATAGAGAGAGGGATAGAGAGGGAGAGATGTCCCTTACAGTTAGACAAGCATGTTCAGAGAGAGGTCAGCTACAGCGGTTGCTACATCTGATATCTGGGCCCCTTCTCAGTCTTGCATTTTTGTATGTTTTAGTCACTACCTTCCTATGGCCAATCAGAGTCATAATTAGATTGGCTACAGTCCAGGCATAAATGTTATTTCTCCATGGGAACTAATGTTGAATTGAATGTGAAGGTAAAATCAAGAGGTATTTACTAAAGTCATCAGTGAACCTCTCATTATTCCGTGTATTGTGCTGCTGAAACACTGAGACATTTACATCACTGCATGCACATTACATTACCTTGGAGATGTGCTGTTTTAGCTCAATCCGTTCAATCTCCCACCCACATCGATCATTAAGAAACTGCAGCAGAAAGTCAGTCCATTTTTTCTCTTCTCTTCTTTGCTCTGTCTGTATCACTTCCAAAACCGCCTTCAGCTCAAGCAAAATCCGTCTGTTTTCACCTGCCTACAACATGCAAGACATTTATGTGTTGGAAGATCACCATATATGCAAACCACACAGCATTCCTAAGGGGAAATAAGCCACTTATTACTTTTGGGTACAGCAAGTCCTTAGCATTCACATGGAAGAAGCCAGCACAAGGCTGCCCATCAGGAAATAGCATGGCAGGAAAGTTCCATAACAAATTACATAATGCTGGCGAGAATAACCACATGATAGTCTTTGTGGCTTAAAAATATAAGTGAACTTTTCACCACCTCACACATAAAAACAGTGCAAAGAAACAAAGTGGTACACATAGCACATCTTATGGGCCAAATGTGAATTTGAAACTCCACATCGGCTGTCATCCTCTCCTCTCTGGATGCAGCTGGTGGACAGGTCAATCAGGTGTGAGCACGTGCCACTGAAAGCAGGAAGGGCAATAGATGCCAGACTACATTTCTCAGCAATCCTTTGTTATAGTAAAAACATATGGCAGAATGTGGTAATACAAGGCTGTCATAAAGTCAAGCTGTCACCATCCCATGATGGATTATGCAAACACATATATCAACAATGTACGCCAAAGGGCAGAAAAAAAAACAAGAAACAATAACAGCTGCCAAAGGTTATAAGTCTGCTACAATTTGTGAAAATGGTATTAAATGTTAGATGTATTTTTTTTCTCAATCGAAAAGGTTTGTGTATGAAAACTAGAACAAGTGGAGCTGTTTCTTACATCAGCAAGTCAGATTTTTTGCATGGATATTAAACACTGCTGATTTGTTATGTGTGTTCCTTTTCTGTCTGCAGTGATCACACTGCCACTGTAGGCACAGCTGTTTCTTGTTTATTGCTTTCTTGCCTCTATGAAGTATCGAGTGTCATGCCTCTCTGCACTATTGTTGCATGCATGTTATTGTTCACACATCTCCAGCAACCTTCACACAGAAATGCATGCTGGGATCTCAAGCAACATGTTCTGTTTTATGGAGAGGTAAAGAGGAAAGAAAGAGCTATCTTGCCGACAGCAACTTCAAGCCCTAGTTCAGTTCAGGCACATTATTGTTATCTTTGCATTAATTAAATTCAGAGAGAGCATGTGCATTTAGTTGTGACTGCATGCTATGTGTGCAGCTGCAGTTTCCTAGTCCTTACTCCCCTCCCTCCAGGGAAAACCCAGCTCTCAACAATATCAAACATGATGGCATTGGGGCAGGTCCAAATGCAAACCCTATCAAAGCCATGCCTACTTAGTGACTGACAGCCAATCAAAAAGCAGCCAATCAATTTGGGAGGTGTTGTTTTGGCAGAGACCATGCATTACCCATAAATTTGTGATGTTTTTGTATAACCATTTTAAATTGTACCCCAAAGTCATGTTATCATGCAAGACAGGACAAGTTCTCCTGGATAGTGCATCCATGCTTTCTTTTTAGTCCATTGTCCACATGTAAGCACTTAGAACAGTCATTTTGTGTTCTTGAAGGAGCCCATAGCTATCAATGGATGATATATAGATCCTGGGATTTAGAGCCATGATGCTAGATACAGGGGCATAGTTAGAAATCACTGTGCTCCATATGGTACATCTGGATACCCCTCTGAAAAAAAGCATAAAATAGCCCTTGAGCCCCTCACCCATACACATTAAATAGTATTCATATGTTTAATAGGTAGCATTTGTATTTGGTAGCCAGCTTTGTTCCTCTGTATTAGTAGACAAAGGTACTTCCCAGTATTAGTAGCCAGAGATGCCACCCCCATATTAGTAGCCAGAGAAGCACCTCCCCAATACTACGTAGACAAAGGTACTCCTGAGTTAAGTAGCCAGAGGTTTCCCCCCATCCCAGTATTTGGTAGCCCAAGGGGCCCCTAGTATTAGGTAGCTGGAGATAGTCCATCCCAATATAGGTAACCCGAGAGCCCTTCCTCTTAGTTTAGATAGCCAGATGTGCCCCCTCATGCAGAGAGGCAGGAAGAGTAGAGGATAAAAGCAACTCACCTCACCAGGCTCCAGCCACAATCCATCTTCCTCCTAGGCATCGAGTCTCTGAGCCTCCAGTGGTGTCTCTCATCATGTAATCCGCTGGTAAATGTAGATGGGTCTTATCATGAGAGATGCCATTGGAGCCATGGAGATGGGACCTAGGAGAAAGGTGGATCATCGCTGGAACCTGCTGAGGTTAGTTACTATTCCCGTTCGCTTACCACCTGTAGCTGACCGTTGAGACTAGGTCCCCTTTGGTTACAGGCCCTATACCATCTGCTATGGTAATCCCTATGCCAATGATCAGATAGAAAGTAGGCTGAAGTAGCCTCTGTATCCATGACAGAATACAGAGGGCTCCCATGTGCCATTTGCTTGCAGTGCAGTGCCTCTAATGATTTCTTGCTCTTTGACTGGAGTAATTAGCAGTCTGACAATATAACAATGTCATCTGACCTCATAATTACAGTTTGCTGAGCAGCAGGCACAGTTTGTTTTACATACCCCCTTGCTGGTAAGAGTACATGTCAGATGGCTATTTACATTAGGAAGGGAAATATGTCAGGTTCTTCTTAAAGAACACATGTTTTATGCTACTGTCAGCAAAGACACAAATTATTATAATCGATTATGCAACAATATCCTTGTTTTTAGGCTAACAAGTTCCTGCACATTCTATACAAGGAGGAATAGCTGTAATGTATGGGCCATTCTTCTTTGTCACCTCTATAATAGGCTTGGCCTTTCAGAGCACATTATACACATCACATATCACATAAGGTTCATGGAGCCTTGGAGAATTCCACTTCTGGGAAGCTTGGTGTGAGTCCAGAATGCACATCTGTCACTGATTCATTTGCTGGACTTTGCAAACTGAAATGTGTTTCCTGTGCCAATTAAACTATTCACACTGCACTCATCACATTCATTTCATTAAAGCTGACGCAGCCAGCTGTAACTTCATGCAGTAATGCGCATTTATCTATGAATTACTGTAAATATAAATATATAATAGAATTGCTTTTGTAAATATTTTTGTTCTTCGTTCTTCCCAAAACAGGAACTGCATTCACAAATACTGTATTTTATAAAACGTGTACCTGACGTGTCATATACAGTATCTTGAGGGTGTATTCACTAATCTACATTAAAATTTACCATGCACCAGCTAAACTATATAATACACATTGCACAGTTTTCTTAAAGGGGTATTTAAGCATAAAAAAGCAATTTAACTTATCTGGGGCTTTTTGCGGCCCACTGCAGTCATTATGTGCCCGCGCCGTCTTTGCGCGACCCTCCAGCCAGCAGCAGCGACCCCCCACAAAGCTGGTCAGTCTTGGACAGTCGCAGGCTACTGCGCATGCATGACCCCCGAGCTGTGCACACCCTGATAATGCTCCCCTTGCCAGGTGCATTCTGCACATGGGCAGTAGCGATTCTGCCAAGCATGCACAGAACACAGCCGTGCACGGAGATGCGATGAGGAGGCACATGGCTGGCCAGCTTTAACCAGTTCACCCCCAAGGGTTTTTATCCTAACGGACCAGAGCAATTTTCAGTTGTCAGCGCTCCTCCCTTTTATTCCCTAATAACTTTATTACTACTTATCACAAGAAAATGATCTATACCTCGTTTTTTCCGCCACCAATTAGGCTTTCTGTGGATAGTACATTTTGCTAAGAATTTTTTTATTCTAAATGCATTTTAATGAGAAAAACAGAAAAAAAAATCATTATTTCTCAGTGTTCAGCCATTATAGTTTTAAAATTAAACATTCTCCTGTGGATAAAACAAACACGTTTTATTTGCCCAGTGGTCCCGATAATTAAACCGTTTAAATTATGTCCCTATCACAATGTATGGCGACAGTATATTATTTTGAAATATAAGTGGTTATTTTTCTTTTTGTTCTGGCCATAATTACAAGCCCCTATGTAATAAATTAAAATTAATTTTCCCCCATAAAATATAGAATACAAAAAGCTGAGTCCCTAAGGCAACTATTTATTTATTTTTTTTAAGCTGATTTTTTTTTTTACAAGTGTTTTTTTTGGGGGGGAGGGTTGGAAGTGTAATTTTATTTATGATGTGTATATACTTGAAAATGTATGTATTTTGTAGGTGTAATATACTTTTTGGCCACAAGATGGCGCTAGTGAACACTCATAGGACGTGTTCACTTTTTTTTTTTTTTTTTACACTTTATTAAACTGTTACATTTCCTGTTACTGTGAATGGACGTAGCCGCTGTTCGCGGTCACGTCCATTCACTCCAGGCACTGCAATTGGGTAGAGGACCGTTCGGTCTTCTTCCCCAATCACCCAGCACGGGATCCCGACGGTAATGGCGGCGGTAGCGGCGCACACACGGCGGTAGCAGCGGCGGAATGCGCGACGTATTAAAACGTCATGTTGCCGTTAATAGCGGTAAGCATGACGTTTTAATACGATAGGATGTCGGTAAATGGTTAAGGTGGTTGCCGCTGCTGCTGGCTGGAGGGTTGCGGAAGGACGGCGCAAGCACAGGATGATTGCATGAGGCCGTAAGAATCCCCAGGTTAGGCCCGGTTCACATTAGCGGTTGTTTGCCAAACGGACCGGATGACCTGACCGGATCCGGACCGGATCCGGATCGGAACCGTACGGTTCTGATCCGGATCCGATCCGGATCCGGTCAGGTTGCATCAGGTGTCCATCAGGATGCGATCCGGATCCGTTTGGCAAAAGTTACGTTAAAAACAAAAAAAATGTTGGGGTCTGGGAGGTCAGCAGAAGGGGGACCTGTGGAATCAGGCCCTCTGCTGTTTAGCACTCACCTCCACCTCCGACATGCTGCCAACATCTCCGGATCCGGATCCAGCTGTGCTGCTCCACTCCAAAATGCTTGCCCATGTGTCCCCATCCAATATCGCCGCAACAATCCCCATAGGAAGTGGGGTAGAACATCCGGATTTCTCAGCCAGTGTGTTGTGCGCTCTCCGGTTCCCATTGGTGTGTATTGGCCGGATGGTGCAGTCCGGCTCCGCCCCGGATACGGCTGCCGGAGGAGCCGGATGAAAAAATAGCGCATGTTGGAACGGAGGCCGGAGTCCGGTTCCGGCCCGGATCCGGTCCGGCTCCGGTTCGGCAGAACGGACGCATGTGAACGGACGCATAGGCTTTCATTGCTATGCCGTGCGTCCGTTCCGTCCGTTCTGCAAGCGGTGCGGCTCCGGCACGGCGATTCCGGAGGGCCACCGCAAGTGTGAACCGGGCCTAAGTCAAACTGTTTTGTTTTTTGTTTTTTTTACTTTAGATTTTAACTTACCTATATAACACTTAAAATATCAAGACCAAGCTGTACAGCACAAAGCTAAACTGTCAAGGTTCTCCATGTCCGTAAACTGACACTACTGCTTAAAGCAAACCTGTGAAGTTTTTTTAAACTGAAAGTTAGATACTTACCTCGGGATCCTCCAGAGGCTTTGCCGTTCCAGTGCTGGGACCCACAAGGTTTACTGCCGCACTCCCATATGAGAACGAGGGCTGCCGCACTGCGCCTGTGCAGTAGCACAGGCTTTGGCGGAAAAAAAAAAGACGAGCCTGATCGGGTCCATGCCGCTGCACAGGAGCGAGTCATCAACAAGGGCTTGTTAATAGTTTTCTGGAGGATACAGCGCTGGAACGGCTTGATGGAGGAGGACAGGGGAAGCCTCTGGATTATCCAGAGGCTGCCCTCTATTAAGGTGAGTACCCATTGTGGGTGTTTTTTTCTTTTTACTACAGTTAAACTTTAAGGCTTATTTTTTAGGCTGACTTTTGCAAACAATGCAGTGGTATGGCCTCCAACAGTAATTTTGGGAGAAGGGCACAGTGTTGTAACAACTCGATCTGTCCCCCTTGCTCTACTGAAGGTGGGGGGGAGGCGATACAGACAGTTCATACAGGACTTTCCTACACAAGAAGTGCAAAGTAAACATGTGAGGGTACATAACTAGGAGCTTATCTACTGTATCTATCCATAAAGATGCAACACCTCTACCATGGGTGACTTTGTGTTCAAGTGAGGTTATTTACCACCTGTCCTGTGAACTACAAGCATAAATGTGCAAACTATTTCCATGCTTCACACTTGTCATTGTCTCAGTCTCTATCACTGCCCTTTGTCACCACTTTCAGCTGTGCATTTTCTACAGTAATGCTGAAAAAATGCTGTCTAGCTTCTGTTCTTCCTGCTTAGGATGTCACATGGATACTCCTGATTGACCCACCTACCAGCTGAATCTACAGGGGGCAAGCAGCAAGCCATACTGCATATTAACAAGCACTTTTGAATGCATTTTGCATACAAATTTGCTTTTGTACGTTCACTTATGATCCTGATCACCTTTATAATTTCTCTTCTACATCTTTTCCCCTTCCATTACACCATTGACATGTGTTGTTGTCAATCATAAACAATAGTCTCTTGAGCCTCACAATTGCCACTCCATGGATATCCATCCACAATATACAGTAATTCCCAAACTGATTTTTTTCTGTCTTCAAATACATGCATGTCATTCATACTATTAGTATTATTATATTATTACACTAAGATGTCACTCATCATTAGTTTACACACCAGCTCAATTTGTGCTTAAGTGCTGATAAGATTAGCATGGGGATGATAAGCAGTGCCAAGACATAAGAGGAAAGAGAATACAGTGAGAAAGATGTTCATTTTTCAGGGCTCTTTCACATCAGGGATGATTTTGGCCGTTTTGACGCAACGGCCATTGTGTGCGTTTTCTAAGGTAAAATGAAAGTCCATCTAACGCTGCATTTTTGTGCGTTTCGGTTCGGCGCTCCCTGGAGCTTTTAATCTTCCGACACCTTTGCTACGCATTACAATGAAAGTCAATGTAAACTGCAAGGCTCTAAGAAGAGCATGTGTTTTTAAAACGTTTAATAATAATAATAATAATATCACCTGCGTTTTCCTATGTGCTGTGACGGATTGAAAATGCAGTAAAGATGCATACTCATTGCGGGTAAAATGCAACACAATGCACCACAACACATATAAAAATGCATGAAGAAGCATACATCAAAATGTATGCATTGATCCGTCACCAACGCCATTTCAGATGTGAAAGCGCCCTCACATAAGGTTCAACTGCCAATTCAAATTGATCATAATAGGCACTGAGTAAAGGGGCCCATACCCCTAACGATTTTCCAGCTGATATACAGCAGATTCGATCACTGTGATCAAATCTGCTGTGAAATAGTTGCGCAAACGCTGACAGAACGATCGATATCCGTCCGAAATCAATCGTTTCCGTCAATTCCCGTTTATCCGTCTGTGCGGAAGATTTTGGTCGATCGCCGGCAGGTCGGGAGTGCGTCGATAGCGGCGTTCGAATGCCCGATGACCGACGCTAGCGGCAATACATTACCTGCTCTGGCCGGCGCGAGTCCCCCTCTGTCCCCGCGGCTTCTTCTCCGCGCTGGGTTCCGGACCGGCTGCAGCTTCATTGAACTTCCTGTCCCGGCAGAAAGTTTAAACAGTAGAGGGCCCTCTACTGTTTAAGCTTCCCGGACAGGCAGTTTAATGAAGCTGCAGCCGGTCCGGAACCCAGCGTGGAGACAGGGGACAGGGGGGCGGGGGGGAGTTGGGGCGGTCCCAGCTTCACAGATTGCGATCGGCTTCATACTGAAATCGATTCACAATCTGTTAGCGGTAAAGGCAGCCGTACGATTCCTCTCTGATCAGATTTGATCAGAGAGGGATCTATCTGTTGGTCGAATCTGATGGCAAATCGACCAGTGTATGGCTACCCTAACACCGTACACTGTATATAGTGGAGGTGATATGCCAGCATTTTAAAATAGAGTTAAAAACTGTGCAAAAGTTTAATTCTGAGGCATTTTAAGACACTTATGTGTAAGTAAATTAAAAAATTTAATAGGAATCACTTGATCACCTACAAGATGGCTTATTTTTTGCATTCAAATTTCATGTGCAGCTTACACCAAACATGGGGCTGGATTCACAAAGCCGTGATAAATGCTATCACGGCCATGATGTGCTTAGCGCGCGGGTTAGGGCGCGTACATGTTTGCGCGCATAAAAGTAAAGGATTGCACGCATTAACTTTCCCCGTTCATGCGCTAACCTATATTTTAGCGCGTGAACGGGGAAGTTAATGTGCGCAAACCTTTACTTTTATGCGCGCAAACCTGCACATGCGCTAACCCACCCACTAGGCTTATCACGGCCATAATAGCATTTATCACGGCTTTGTGAATCGAGTCCATTGTAAGACAGCTACATTAACACAAACAGATAATCCAAAACTATTTCAAGCTGTCCAGTTAATTATGCTAATCAGCGCCTATATGCAAAAAAATAAGTAAAAAAATAAAAATAAGTAAAAATAGTAAGCCGAAGGCCTAATACACAGGAATGGCTGACTGAAGAGAATCTCCTGTCCGTCAACAGGTTACAGTATTCAACAGGTTACAGTTTTACAGTACTGTGATAATGCAATATCTATTGTTGCCAAGGACTACTGCCACCACTGATTAGCAAGAGCCTATGTTTGCCAATGATTATGTATGACCAAGGCTGAACAATGGTAAATAGCTATACCAATCCAACATCTACAATGCCTTTCTTTGTACTACATAAGAGAGGCCCCTCATGAATACAAACAATAACATCTCTGTTTAAAAATCAATCTGCATGAAGTCATCCAATTAATTGAACACAGCTGTATTATTATACGCTATTTAGAAGCCTACGTGTGCCTACCATCACATGAGATAAACAACAGAGCTTCCTATGTAATGTTATTACAGAAAAGACAGAGATGGTGATATCAATTACAATGGGAAAAAATCAACTAAAATACTACCAGACAAAATGCGGCATCTTCAGAACACAAGATTAAGATTACCTTAACTGAACTGCAGTCTTGGCTTCAGTACACTCTGTTTCAATGTTCATATATTAATGCAACAGAGTCATAGTGAAAACGATTTATTAGTACATGCCAAGTAATAAAATTTGGTGTCTGGATATAAACACAGTCTGAGGTGTGTGCTAAAAATATTTCAGCTGTCTGAAAAAACAAAAATAATCACAAAATGATATAAGTTGACAAAAATAGTCATGTAATCTACAAAATGTTTTCAGCACCGGGCAAATGGAAAAGTGCTAAAAAGTATTTTCTTGCTTGCTGGTGGCTTAAAAGATGTTTTAGGTGTGAAAACATCTCCTGTGAGAAAACTCAGAGGAAAAGTATATTGAATAGGGAGCCTTGTTAAATGAGAAAAGCATGAAAGTTGCTACAGGTGCATCAGAAGCATAATACTGTAACTGAATATTCACTGGCTAATTCTCATTACTGATGGTAATCTATATTCTCTCTTGTTCGTCTATTTAACAGCAAACTGAAGTAACAAGCTAGTGTATATTCACCATAATATGTATGTAATGAAATAGCAAATTTACTTTTAATGTTGAAACTTCTCTCAAAAGTACTTCTTTTTCTTTCATCCACACTTCTTTTTCCTTCCTGTGACGCTTCCTGAGCTCATCATATTTCTTCTTGTAGCCCAAGTTAAGTTCCTGAACCTCAAGTGTATTGTCTTGACAGGATACCCCGATCAGGACGGTTGTGTCATTCGAGTCTTTGACGTTGTTCCTTAATGGACTGCGACTTCTTGATCTGTCTCTTATCCTACTGCTGGCTCCAGACATATTACAAGCCCCATACCTGCCCTGGTATCTTTGGCAATTGCATAACCTTGGAGCCTTCTCATTTCCATTCCACATAGTTTGATCAGACACAACAGATGGAATATCAACCTACTCCCTCCCCCTTGTTGTTGCCTACGTTCTTCTTAGGTGTAAACATCCATTATTAGCTGTGGCAAGAAGTTCCCTCTGGATCACGAGTTTTTGGCATCTGTTGATTCATCTGAATTTTCCATGCTTCTTCTTCAAGGTCACCAGAATATGCCTTCAGGCTTCTACTTATAAATGTCCTCAATTTAGTCACAACTCTTGTCAATCAACCAAAGTTTACATTCACTTTCTTGCCCCAAGGTCCTTTAGTAAAGCGTTCTGTCTACTGCAAGCCAGTGAAAAAGAGTGCAAATCCACAGGCACTCTATACAGCCTCTAAACCTAAATCTCTTCTGACGTAAAGGCACAACTGTTATTTTTAACTAGCAGACATCGTGGCTCGACATTCTGTGTAAATATGTACATATACGTTGAGGATCATAAACAAAAAGTGCTACAGGTGAAAGAAAGTCTATTGCTTCTTCTAAATAAAGAACATGCAAACTAAATCCAACCACGCTCTTGTTTCTCTCAGCAGCTGTTAAAGAAAACGTACAAAAAAGGAGAGCCATGATGACCACCTAGTGACATCCTAGTAACAGCAACACTTGTCGATATTGCCTTGTTAATAAATCACTGTCTTGTACAGAGGATAGCAGCTGAAGTGCTTCTGAAGGTCTCATCCTCTGTCCTATGCAAGTGAGCTATATTTCAGCTAGACAAGCAACAGCTCTTGGTCGGTTATTGTTTTGCTAAGTTTAATTCATATTTAGGAACATCTGTAAAATCTTACCTTCTGGGATTTCCCGACACTCTGCACAACGCTCCTAATTGTCAGTGTAGTACCAAATGCAGCTGGACGTAGATTAGCAGTATGGATTGCAGTTCAGAATCTCTATGAAGCTCTTCCAACTACAACAAAAGGGATCAAGGCAGTCAGTCACTCCAGCTGCAATGTTAAGGGACAGGGAAAACCGTTTGCAGAAAACAAAAAATAGCTACATTCAAATGTTCAAAAGTAGTACAGAATAAAATGACCCAGGCAGATGAGTCCCCTGGTGACGTCAGCTTGGGAGTGGACAGTTAGCTTTCACATCCAGCCCCCATTCTGTAACTTTAGATCCGCTGGTATTCTGTGTAAACAACTTCAAGTCCAAGACACTTTTAGCTTTTATAGTGGAGCTCTGAATTTCAAAAGCTAAAAATGAGCCGAGGTGGATTCTCTGCGAATCCGCGATAGCTGCCAGTTTTACTTACAAGTTCTATAACAAAGGCTTTGTGTCTTTAGCGGGCGAATGGAATCTATGCTGTTGAAACGGCTACAAAGAGGAATTTGTAACAAGTGTGTTAACTTTTAAGGCAATCAAGTCTCAATGCTTTAAAAACATGAAAGCAATGCTAAATTCACTAACCATATTTAAGGTGATTAGAAATATTTAATGTGATCTGTATAAATGTATAATCATTATGCAGAAAGGTCCTTGTTAAAGTAGGATGAGCATTATTAGGATCTATTAAACTAAATGAACAAGTTACCACCTGTACTGCCAGCTCTGTAGCTGTGTGTTACTAGCAGATATCATTTACACTATTAGTTCCAATAAACCTATAGTATGAAACATTTCTCTCTGCCTAAAACACACACACACAATGGTGATTGGCTGTAATATTATCTACAGTAAATCAGTCACCTGCAGTGATGAGTGAAAATGCAAATATTCTTTTCACCGAATTTTCGCCAAAATAAGTACAATTTTCGCTTTGACAAGCAAAAATTCGCCCGAATATTTTAGCATTTATTTTTGCCTAATGTCCGCAAATTTTGCGGTAAATTGCAAAGCAAGTTTTGGAGAAAATCAATTTTAAAGTTACCATAGGAAAAAAGTTTACATTTATGTTTTTTTTGTTAAACGCCTCAATATACATAGTGATTTGAATAAAAAAAAATTATTATATGAAGTGCACGTGTCAGTATTATTACAGTGCCAGGGGAGCAGTGGCTCAGTCAGAGTGAGAATCACCCCCATAACTCAGGTCCAGGAGAAGCAGGCAATGTACGCATCCCATAAAATGACAGTGGCAGGGGGGAGCAGCAGCTCAATCAAAGTGTCCATCACCCCCATAAGTCACACCAATGTAGTAGAAAGTATTCTACTTTCTACTACATTGGTGTGATTATCTCAAGCTGTCTGGAGGCACATCAAACCTTCCACTACTGACCCCCACTGAGTTTGTCAGCAGCAACTAGTGCTGATACCACCTTCCTCTCACTTACCGACCCCCATAAGTCAGCAGAAGCAGGTAGTGTACACATCCCATAAATTGACAGTGGCGGAAGGGGGGGGGGGGGTGCAGCAGATTGGTCTGTATGACCATCACCCACATAAGTCAGAAGAAGCTGGCAGTGTGAAAATAAAATAAAAAAAACATTGGAACATCGACTTGGACACAGCGGCCATGCTTAAAGAACAACTGCAGTGAGAGGTATATGGAGGCTGCCAAATGTATTTCTTTTAAAACAAAACCAGTTGCTTGGCCCTGCTGGTCTGTTTGGCTGCAGTAGTATTTGAATCAAACCAGAAACATGCATGCAGCTAATCTTGTCAGAAATCTGACACAAATATCAGAAACCACTGATCTGCTGCATGCTTGTTCCGGGTCTATGGCTAAAAGTATTAATGGTAGAGGATCAGCCAGATAGCCAGGGAACTGGTATTGCTTAAAAGGAAATAAATATGGCAGCCTCCATATACCTCACAATACAGTTGTCCTCTAAAGGACAACTGTAGCGAGAAGAATATGGAGGCTGTCATATTTATTTCCTTTGAAACAATACCAGATGCCTGGCTATCTTGCTAATCCTCTGCCTCTAATACTTTTAGCCATAGACCCGGAACAAGCATGTAGCAGATCAGGTGTTTCTGACATTATTTTCAGATCTGACAAGATTAGCTGCATGCTTGTTTCTGGTGTGATTCAGACACTACTGCAGCCACATTGATCTGCAGGACAGCCGAGCAACTGGTATTGCTTAAAAGGAAATAAATATGGCAGCCTCCATATACCTCTCACTACAGT
Organism: Hyperolius riggenbachi; assembly: GCF_040937935.1. Lineage (NCBI taxonomy): Eukaryota > Metazoa > Chordata > Amphibia > Anura > Hyperoliidae > Hyperolius > Hyperolius riggenbachi. The sequence goes on from NC_090649.1 coordinate 295,986,229, forward strand.
TCTCCTTTAAAAAATACTTTTGTTTTAGAATACTACAATCCAGCCTGCTGTAGCTTGTATTTGTGGAGATTTTTAAATCACAAACACACAGAAGACTGCAAATAAATGAGTAGTAGCTAGCCGGGGCGTAGCTAAGAAGCTGTGGGCCCCAGTGCAAGTTTTGCATTGGGGCTCCCCAAGCTCTCTATACATAACAATTGATACGCCACACCAAAACCAATTAACGACAACCACAGTGTCAGAGGTGCAAGAAAGGGATGGAAAACAGTGTGTTAATGATCACTGTTATTCTAATCATCTATAGAAGTGAATATTTGCATAGGGCTCGTTCACACCTAGGGCGTTTTGAATTTCTTTTTGAGTGCCTGCGATTTAAAAAAAACGCCCTAAATTTGCTTGTGAAATTAATCCTTATGGGATAGTTCATATCAGCACGTCTGCTTTCCGCTCAGCAAAGCGCTGCCTGTATCATTTTTAGGGTGATTTTGCTACAGTGGAAGGTATAGGAAAAACGCAAAACACTCACAAAATCGCTTTGTGCGGCGATTGCGTTCACGCTTTTAAGAATAAATACGTTGTATTTATTCTTTTGCGGGTCAAAGAGTTCTCTTCTTGACTTGCGTCAGGAAGTGAAAAAATAGAACCGCTCCGCAAAAGCGCTTTAAAAAGCGCAGTACATAAAATTGCAAAACGCGCCCGTCTGTGATTTCGATTTTAGATGTGAAGAAAGCCTTATTGATACTTCTTGTCTGCACTACAATACTTATTCCAGGTAAGCGGTTAAACTAGCAATATATCCAGAGGTTCAGCACTACAATCAGGCAGAACATATTTTCATTTAGTTAATAATGGCAGTAAAACAGAAGTGGTGGGCAGACCCTGAGGCCTGGAGCCCACTAGAGCACATTCAGTAGCACATTTACGCTTTCTAGGAATCGTTTCCATAATCGCTAGGAAGTGATTCCATAATGCTTTGCTGCTGCTGAAAGTGAATATCCATGATTCCACAGTAACAACTTGGATTTGCAGAAGTCCCAATCCCTCTGCATGCCGCATTTTCAGAGCAATTTCATAAGAGAAAGCAGGGTCGAAAATCACTTTCCCTGAAATGAAAGTAGGTTCCATGCCTTAGACATTTTACTAGGCTCAGGAGGCTTGATCTGTAAAATGACAGCAGAGATTGTCATGCTGCCTGCATGCTTCATAAGCCCTCCCTATTTTGTCCCTATACAGGGAGTGCACAATTATTAGACAAATGAGTATTTTGACCACATCATCCTCTTTATGCATGTTGTCTTACTCCAAGCTGTATAGGCTCGAAAACCTACTACCAATTAAGCATATTAGGTGATGTGCATCTCTGTAATGAGAAGGGGTGTGGTCTAATGACATCAACACCCTATATCAGGTGTGCATAATTATTAGGAAATTTCCTTTCCTTTGGCAAAATGGGTCAAAAGAAGGACTTGACAGGCTCAGAGGGATGCAGCACTCTTAAAATTGCAAAGCTTCTGAAGCGTGATCATCGAACAATCAAGCGTTTCATTCAAAATAGTCAACAGGGTCGCAAGAAGCGTGTGGAAAAACCAAGGCGCAAAATAACTGCCCATGAACTGAGAAAAGTCAAGCGTGCAGCTGCCAATATGCCACTTGCCACCAGTTTGGCCATATTTCAGAGCTACAACATCACTGGAGTGCCCAAAAGCACAAGGTGTGCAATACTCAGAGACATGGCCAGGGTAAGAAAGGCTGAAAGACGACCACCACTGAACAAGACACACAAGCTGAAACGTCAAGACTGGGCCAAGAAATATCTCAAGACTGATTTTTCTAAGGTTTTATGGACTGATGAAATGAGAGTGAGTCTTGATGGGCCAGATGGATGGGCCCGTGGCTGGATTGGTAAAGGGCAGAGAGCTCCAGTCCGACTCAGACGCCAGCAAGGTGGAGGTGGAGTACTGGTTTGGGCTGGTATCATCAAAGATGAGCTTGTGGGGCCTTTTCGGGTTGAGGATGGAGTCAAGCTCAACTCCCAGTCCTACTGCCAGTTTCTGGAAGACACCTTCTTTAAGCAGTGGTACAGGAAGAAGTCTGCATCCTTCAAGAAAAACATGATTTTCATGCAGGACAATGCTCCATCACACGCGTTCAAGTACTCCACAGCGTGGCTGGCAAGAAAGGGTATAAAATAAGAAAAACTAATGACATGGCCTCCTTGTTCACCTGATCTGAACCCCATTGAGAACCTGTGGTCCATCATAAAATGTGAGATTTACAAGGAGGGAAAACAGTACACCTCTCTGAACAGTGTCTGGGAGGCTGTAGTTGCTGCTGCATGCAATGTTGATGGTGAACAGATCAAAACACTGACAGAATCCATGGATAGCAGGCTTTTGAGTGTCCTTGCAAAGAAAGGTGGCTATATTGGTCTCTGATTTGTTTTTGTTTTGTTTTTGAATGTCAGAAATGTATATTTGTGAATGTTGAGATGTTATATTGGTTTCACTGGTAAAAATAAATAATTGAAATGGGTATATGTTTGTTTTTTGTTAAGTTGCCTAATAATTATGCACAGTAATAGTCACCTGCACACACAGATATCCCCCTAAAATAGCTAAAACTAAAAACAAACTAAAAACTACTTTCAAAAATATTCAGCTTTGATATTAATGAGTTTTTTGGGTTCATTGAGAACATGGTTGTTGTTCAATAATAAAATTATTCCACAAAAATACAACTTGCCTAATAATTCTGCACTCCCTGTATGTGTCCTTGCTTGGGACACTGTAATGTAGTGAGAGATACAGTATACCGTACTTTAATGATGTATCCATTAATAGCAGGCCATCCTGGTGCATGCCGAGGTATATTAGCAGGAAGTGTGAGATCTGTTGCAAAAATGACCAGAGACTTTGCAAGTTGTATGGGTTTGGTAACGTTCAACTAGGTAAACAGTTTTCAGACCATTTTCAAATGTTTTGCTCTCAAATCAATACTATCCTCAGCTACCCGAGATCATTTAAAATCGCAACTACCATGACTGCTTTTCTCTGGTAACTGAGGATCGTATTGGTTTGAGAGCAACACATTCCAAATGAGTTTGAGCTATAAAGTGTCCCGGTTTCTCATCTGAGGAAGGCATTCTCTATGATCCAGGCAGTCATTCTTTTGGGTGCACAGTACCTTTCTTACAGGCATTGTGAACATCCTCGCAAAGGTAAAAGGAACAGATTATGCCAACATTATTACACAGTCTATAGGCTTGTTCACACGGGCAACTGCCCAGTCACGTTTTTGTGCTACCGAGCATAAAAACGCTTGGCACCATTTCCTATTAGTTCGTCATTGTGTTCTGAGCCCCTAGGGGGACACAGAACTGCAAACGCAGCTGATGCTACAAGCTACATGCAGCTTCTTGGAAATTTTGATTGATCATGGTACTTGCAAAGTCAACGGTAGACACATAGAGATAAACACTCCCATTCACTTTCGTGCAGGGCGTGGTGGACCGATATGCACGAATACCGGCAGATGTCCATCTGCTTTGGTGGAAAAAACACTTTATAGTTAGACGATCAGCACAACGACCAGGTAGACTTCAGCAATGGCAAAGTTCATAATCATCTCATATTCGGAGAGTAGTGGTTACTAAAATTAAAGCACATGTAAGCAAAGACCAAGCTTAAATGACACCTGAAGTGAGAGGGATATGGAAGCTGCCATATTTATTTCCTTTTAAACAAAACCAGTTGCCTGGCTATCCTGCTGATCCTCTGCCTCAATTCTTTTAGCCATAGACTCTCAACAAGCATGTAGAAGATCAGAAGTTTCTGACATTATTGCCAGATCTGACAAGATTAGCGGCATGCTTGTCTCAGGTGTGTGATTAAGACACTACTGACCAGAATGATCAGCAGGGATGCTAGGCTACTGGTATTGTTTAAAAGGAAATAAATATGGCAGCCTCCATATATTTCTCATTTTAGTTGTCCTTTTTTAGTGAACCCGAGATGAAAATAAACTGATGAAATATGCATTTGGATCTGTTCTTCTACTACTAAAATGACTGTTTTTAAGATATCTAATTGTTTTATTTTATGTATAAACATATACAAAGCAGACTTAGTGTTTTCTAGTCTTTGCTCAATTGCGGTGTCTCAAGAGTCCCAGAGCAAAAATACATAAACAATTGACCTTGTTATCTATCCCTTTACAGTCAGAAGCCACGTTATCTGCTTAGGAAAGCGTTTTATAGCTTTCATTTGTTATCAGTGAGCCTTTTGGGTCCCGACTGGAGGAAAAACTGTCAGTTGCATAGCTGAATATTACTTTTTTTAGGCAGGGGATAAAGAAAAGGAGCACAGCATAAGTGTCTGTATGCTTGCCACTGTATATACACACACGTCTATCTCATCATGTCATCTCGGGTACACTTTAAGCAAAAATATGTGAAGTAATATCTTTTCTTAATAACCCCGTAAGAGAAAAAAGTTAGAAGAAAAGAAGACAGGTTAACCATGCTGATTCCTTTTAGAAGGGAATGAAAGTCCATTGATCTGCATCTCTGAGAAGTGAAAGTGTCACATTTTGTGTCACTGTGAAATGTGTCAAGTATGCTTCAGGCTACCTACTGACACACTGTCTCTCATGTAACCTCTACAGACACTAATGACCTGAATCATGTGACAAAGCTGTCTACCAGAAGGAGATAGTCATTTCATTCCCCTCACATATGACTATAAAACCACTGTATATAAACAATTCTATGCACTACTAAACCATTGCTAGATATAATGAGCTTCACAAATGCACCATCACCATTTTTCCTGTGGTCTCTGTGTATCCTCTCAGTGATCACGCTAGTGTGCTGTGTTCTAACATGGTCTTATGTCACACTACTGCATGTGTTTTTATGCACTGTTATATGCTCTTCTATTCAATATAATTGTTTCAGGCTAGGCACCACAGTACATAGCAAAGTGCTGCAGAGAAATGTGTGGCTACGCAGGTTTAACAACTGAAAAGGTCCTACATTAACATTAACTCCATGATAACTTAAGCCATTCTGATTATCCTACTCTGGGAGAATACATCACTTTTGTCAGCTGCAACATATATCACAGATTTTACCATTTCGACATATTTAACATACAGTATAAGGAAGTACTGTATCTTGTTGCTTTATAAAAAATGATAATAATAGATATTGTACAAGTTACATAATTTGAAAATGTAGGTTACACTGTAATCAGAAGCTAGACAAATGGCAGCTTTTTGACAGCTCTGTTAGGAATGCACATTCCATTCAAGCTTAGCTCTAGACAAGGGCAAAATTGGATGATTAAAGACACACCAGTGACATGTTGCCAGTGCTTTAGTTATCTAGTTACTGGGGAGGTAAATACACACTACTGACATGGATCTGAAGCAGGGAACCTTGTGAAAAATGCTTAGTCAGTACTACGGGTACTACAGACTACAAGTGATATGTGAAGCTGGGTCATCTAATTTGGAAGGTAACACCATGTAATCAGTTCTATCCATCACCAATATTCCAATGTTTCGGTGCATGCACTAAAGTTAGGGCCCGTTTCCACAAGCGCGGAAACTGGGACGAATTCAAAGAGTTTCCACGCAGGCAAATCACACGGGGAAAGGGGGAAACTCTTCCATAGGAAATAATGGCGCTGCCAGACGAATCGCTTGCACTAGCGATTGAGCCGACATTGCCATCCGTTTCCATGCGGGAGGCATTGAATCCCATAGTCGTGCATGGTCTTTCTTCTGGGATTCGTCTGTGTACCCGCAGACCAGGAAGTACTGCCGCGCATCTCGCTGCTAGTGGAAACGGTCCCTCACACATCCTCATGCCTCCCAACTATCTTTATTTCACCGGGGTGGTCCCGGGTAGGGAGGTATGCTTCCGTGTCCCGTGGAACCCTCCACTGTATCCCAACAGCAGAAGAATTCTCTGGATGGAGAGAGGCAGCAAAGGGGTCAATAACAGCCGCATGACGGCCAGCTTTAATAACATTTAATTAATAAAAGGTGAAACAAATATTTTTTTCATACTTTGTATACCCCATATTTATTCCATGTTTGTGTGTCCGTGGTGGGAGAGAGGAGGTTTCCACATTCCACCCTAAGTCACCTCAGGGTCTACAAAGCCACATGTGTGGGTGAATTATCCCCACCTTCTCCTAGGCACTATTTATGGATAAATGTATAGAAAATGTCCTCCACCACAGTATTTGAAACCCCTTGACTTCATGCAGGCTCTGATTTGGAATTCAGTGGCAATGACAATGAGATAGGTGTGTGCCTTCAGATGTAAACAAAGCCTCTGATTAACCACTGCTGAGCCAAAAATGAGGCAGGCAATCAGAGGCTGTGTTTACCTCTAAAGGGCCACCCCTAGGGTTAGGCATGAATCAGTGCAATCTTAAAGTGGATCCAAGGTGAACTTTTACACATTGCATAATTGTGTTCCTTTCCTATTGTTTATAGGGCATTCCTCAAGCCAAATACTTTTTTGTTTTTGTTTTAATACTCTAATTCCCTATAAACTAAAAAAGCCACGCCCACAGGTTTTCAGAGAGCCAAGGCAGTAGCAAGGGCTCATCGGAGCTCAGTCTGGGCAGGAGGAGGGGGAGGTGTTACTAGCCATTAATTTCAGAGGCAGAGGGGAGGAGGGAGGAGGAGAGGGGATTAGGCTAATGGCTCAAGATACAGATAAGCCTGCCTCTGTGTAATGTTTACAAACAACATGGTCACTGTCATTGTATCACAGGAATAAATAATCATATTCTATCAAAACTGTGTGCAGCTAGATTTGCTGTGTAAACCATCTAAACTTTAGGTAACATATATAGACAAGTTACTTGTTATAGTTAGTTTTTCATCTTGGATATGCTTTAAGTATTGTGTATATGTCTTCTGAATAAATGGCCCAAAACATGGCTATGTCAGTGCAGGTAGGCGATGCCACTAGAAGGGGTGGCCCAATTTCATACCCGAATACCATCTACATTGATTTCAAAGAACTTCAGCTTCGGTTTATGGACAATTTAAACCTAATGGCAGGCAATTAGTTCCATAAAAAATCCAAAGGACACTAGCAACAGAGCAGTGGTTGCCTGGTAGAAAACATGGGCTAATATACAGCTTTCACTACTTACAGACTGCTACAAGAGACTGTGGCTCTCAAAAAGAAAAGAAAGCTTTGTAAAACACTTCTGTCTGAAAGGCTCTGATCTAGGAGGTTAAAAATTGCATGCGGTGAAAGTAAATGGCCATTTGTTTGCTGTAAAATTTGATTGTTCATCTTTCATGCAGAACAAACACTGTTCTAATACCAAGTAGGCAGGGCCTTCCTTCCTTTGAGTTTATTGTCGATGTTGATATGACTGCATCACATTTCTGCAGATTTGTCAGCTGTAAATTCATGCTTTAAATCTCCCATTCCACCACCAGCCTGGACATAAGACAGGTTATTTTCATGCCATTGGTGCCAAACTCTGATCCTGCCATGTGTGAATCAGCATAAATCAAGATTTTTATAGTCCAGGCAAAGTTTTCCCAGTCTTTAGCTGTCCAGTTGTGATGAGACTATCGCAAGCCTCAGTTTTCGTTTCTTGGCTGATAGGATTGAAACCCGTATCTTCAAGAGATTTTCATTACATTCCATGTTTATAACAAATGTAATACCTTCTCTATTGAATACATCTAATAGTAAATGGCTATCTTTTCAGTAAACTCTCTGTAAGTTCAAACTAGCATTTCGTTTTTTCACCCCATTTTTTGTTTGAGTTTGGCAATTAGCAAAATAGTGAAATCCCCCAGATTGGCATCAAAAATCATAATCAATTAGATCACATTTTCCCCATTCTGGTGTTTGATGTGAACATATAAGGTGGCCATAGATTTGCAGCAGATTCGACCATCACATAGATCTCTGTCAGATGCCTGTGAAGTAGAATCTGACAGGAATCTATCTAATGTGTGCCACATACTAGGAACAGATTTCCAATAGATTTCAGAATTAGCTCATTAGATAATAAGCAGTGTAGCTGTTCCTTGTAAATAGCAGGTAAGTCCACACTAAGGAAGCAGAATACCAGCTCAGCCCCAAATGCAATTCACTTTTTCTCCTGACATCTCCTAGGAGATAATTTTTCAATTTTTTCATCTTCTCTTTAAAATAAATGTTCATCACTTTGCAATTGAAAAAGTACCAAAAGGTAGATTAAATAGTACTATTAAAATTCTTCTGAATATTTTCTTGGGTATTTTATTGACAAGTTATACAAATATGACCTGGGATAAAATCATGTGTGCCTTTATGCAATTTTTTTTTCCTCAATGATAATTTTTCATCTCTTTAAAATAACTTTTCAGCACTTCACAATTGAAAAAGTACCAAAAGTAGTCAAAAAAGTACTATCAACATTTTTTGAGTGTTTTCTTGCTTGCTGGGGGTTCAAAGGCATTTTATTAACAAGGTGTGAAAACATCACGTAGGAGAAAACTCAGAAGAAAAAGATAATTGCATACGGGCCCCATTGGTGGATAAACACTACATCAGTGGGTTGCCCGCTGATGTGTTAGATAGTCAGATATGACTATGGACCATTTGGTCTGAAAGACAAAACCTGTTTATCCAGTTTTTCCAATAAAGGATACCTGATGTGAAATATGACATGATACGACAGACATGTGTATGTACAGTGCCTAGCACACAAATAACTATGCTGTGTTCCTTTTTTTCTTTCTGTGTCTGAAAGAGTTAAATATCAGGTATGTAAGTGGCTGACTCAGTCCTGACTCAGACAGGAAGTGACTACAGTGTGACCCTCACTGATAAGAAATTCCCCTTTTTATCTCTTTCTTGCTCTCAGAAGCCATTTTCTGCTAGGAAAGTGTTTTATTGTTGGAATTTCTTATCAGTGAGGGTCACACTGTAGTCACTTCCTGTCTGAGTCAGGACTGAGTCAGCCACTTACATACCTGATATTTAACTCTTTCAGGCAGAGAAAAAAAAAAAGAACACAGCATAGTTATTTGTGTGCTAGGCACTGTACATGTCTATCTCATCATGTCACATGTCACTACGGGTATCCTGAAATTAACCATTGGTTGACAGAAGTGGAGAGCTGTGAATTTCATTAAAAAATGGTTTATATTAAACTCACTGACTCTATTCCAAATGAATAATTTTACCGTGCTCAAGAACTGTAAGTTTAACAGCAGTGTACTGCTTTAGCCCGATTTTGATAACAATATAATAAATATATAACTTTTTCTCAACGGCTGCAAAGGAAGGTCGAGCTACTGAGATTTTTATGGGTATTACATCTGCAGATTAATGTGGCATTGCAGGCTTGTAGAATTTGACATTGCTAAAGTCCTTTCTAGCAAACTAAAATCTTCAACAGACGAGGCTTAAATCCTTTCAATGTGTTCCTAGTCTCATGTGGCAGAATTTCAGGGCTTCACAGTCACACCACCACATTTCAGTACCAAAGTATAGAGCAATATTTCCAGCTTAATTCCATTTTGCATGGATTTACAACGGAATTTCTTCCAAGCCTTTCTTTTCATGACTCAGACCAGCTTTTTGGGTGTGTCACTGAATAGATGTTATATGACTCCAGTCAAGGCACAACAGATGTGACCTATAACTGCACTTTATACACCCTCCATAGTAAGAATTTAACTATGACCTGACACACATTTACCGTTCTTTAGCAATTAAAGAAACAGTGTACAGTAAGTAACTTATACTTATGAAATTGTCAGCGAAGCTCCAGCAACAACCTAGCATTATATCCTTTAGTACAGTTCATGGGACCTTGAGGTTGTGAAGGTCCAGACTTTTGCCATAGTGAGCTGTGGTGTGCACACCACTCACCCAATTCCATCTGGGAGTATAAGGCTTTTACAGCAAGTGTCCCTACCTACGTCAAGTTGTTTTCTGAGTATACGGACAGGGTGCAACATTGTAGGATGTGAGGGACGTGCTGCCACCTTGCCATTTAACCGCCCTCTAATTAAATTCTATAAAAGGAGGCATAGCAGGCTGCATGTAAATGAAAAGAAGCTAGACTGGTGCAAGAAGAAGCTACACAGTCTGCTCAGAGGTGGTAGTGACATTGCCTAAAGTTGAAGAAGACTATGAAAAGTATGAGAGGGTGCTTTGGGTGTAGGGATATTATTCTGTGTGTCAGGTTTGTGTGTGGAAGGTTAGCTAGAAAATTAATTCCCAATTAAGTCCAACACCTTAGTTCAGTTTCAGCTTTTATAATTGCATCATGTAAAAATCAAACTATAAAAATGTGCATATATATATACTGTATAAATATAGATAGATAGATATCCTTCTCTCTCTCCCCCCCAATAAAAAACCTCCATGTGACGCAATCGATGTGACATTGGCAGGGCGACTGTGATCCTGGCCAAAGCAGTGCCTCCTGAGTGACAGCCCATCCATTAGACCTGAAAAAATTGTAGGATATTGGTAGGGGAGTAAGTGGTCACAGCCAATCCAATGAACTACAATGTGTTACCTGTAATTGTACTTCATAACTGTACTTCTATTAATGAGTGGCCTATGATTTCACATCAGGGTGTGCGTAAATCTAACAGTTGGTCTTCTACGGACTTTTCTGTATGCTGCAGTTTTTTTCTTTTTCTTTCAAAAAGTTTTCTTTACATCAGATCTCATTTTTTAACTTTCTTTTAACTTTTTTTTCTGAGCATACACTGTTTTTGGTACCTGGAATATTAAAGAGTACCTTAAGTCAGAAACTTTTTGTAAGCTAAATTGTTTTAATCAGCCAGTTTCCCTGTTCCTCCAATCTTGATCAAGAATGACTTAATTTGACTGAATTCTTAGTAGTAGTACCGTATATACTCGAGTATAAGCCGAGTTTTTAAGACCAAAAAACTGGCCCAAAAGTGGGAGTCTCTGCGTATACTCGGGCCACCAATTAACCTCCGGCCACTGTGGTATGTAAAATGGCAGATAATAGCAATGTCCCCCCCAACCCAGCCGGAGCGGCATGTAAACCAGTGGCTGCTTGTAACAATGTCTCCCCCGGCAAATAGAGCGGCTGTGTGGCCCTCGTGCAAGAGCGGACAGTGTCCGCTTGTATGTATCCCCCGTTAAATAGAGCGGCTGTCACCCCCCCCCCCGTGCAGGACAATGTCTCCCCCAGGCATGTGCAGACTGATGCGCAGGGAAGCGTATACTCACAGGTTCCCGCTGCCACGATTCATCCACTTGTCTGTCACAGTCTTGTATGACACTCTTCAGTGACGCACGTAATAAGAGGCGCCACTAGAGGGCGTCATAGAAATGAGACTGCGACCAAAAAAGCAGATGAATCCTGGCAGCGGGAACTGGCGAGTAAATCCGTCTCTGCACACCACTCTGCATATTGCCTGGGGGGGAGATATTGTTACAAGCGGACACTGTCCGCTCCTGCAGGGGAACACACAGCCACTCCAGTTGCTCAGGGAGACATTGTCACAAGCGGACACTGTCTGCTCTTGCAGGGGAACACACAGCCACTCCAGTTGCCGGGGGAGACATTTTCACAAGCGGACACTGTCCGCTCTTGTGAGGGAGGAGGCACACAGCAGTTTTATTTTCCTAGGGGAAAAATGTTTTATTTGCCACACTTTATTTGCCAGGGAAAACAAGGGAGCACACAGCCGCTTTCTTTGCCAGGGGGAAAACACTGTTTATTTGCCATTCTTTATTTGCCAGGGGAACACAAGTGGCAACTGTCTGCTCTTGTGGGGGAGGGGGGCCCACAGCTGCTTTATTTGTGGGGTGGGGAAGGACGTTTTAACAAGTTGCCACTGTCTGCTCTTGCAGGGAGGGGTGCACACTACTCCACCATTTGCTGGGGGGAAACAGTCAGAAGTGGCCACTGATGTAATGCTCAACCTAAAGCAATAGATCTTCTGGTGAATCTCTCAGGAAACAATCTCAGATATCAATCTCCAATACGCATTCTATGATTGTTGGCATTGTGAGTATTCTAGTTGACTGGCTAGAAGTACTTATGAGCCACTGACCTGGAGCAAGTACTATAAACACCCATAACACTTATGGCTACTCAGAGATCTGAAAAGTATTTGTAACGATTGGTGTCAGCAAGAGGCACAAATATCTGATTAAGTGGTGATATACAGAATCACCACTAATGCAGATATGTTAGAGTGAAATAGTCAGTATCTTCCTGATGGTAAATCAGCGGAAGGCTCACTAACACGGTAAGTGCCTGAAATGATCTACTCAGACCAGTGTCACACCCCGAACCTTGATTATTGGGGATCCGCAGTATCGCCAATAATACAAGGATAGACCCGATTATATAGCAATCTGCGGAATTGCTAATAATGCGGGTAGATGTAAAGCAGTGGACACACGATCAACATGGAAATAAACAAAGCAGTAAATATTCACAAAGTTGTGGAAATATCCACCACACGGCAATTCCTCAGAGGTGTGGTTACCTCTGAATGGGAACCCCGTGTGTGAGATCCCCCAAAGTGGCAGTGGAGGAATCTCGGCCTCTGGCAGTAACGGTCTGCTAGGGCCGGCGTCACAGGGAGGCAAGCCTCAGATAATAACCCAACAGTGGGAGACGTTCCACTGAAGGGAGCAAGGTCAGACAGAAAGAGGTTCGGCAACAGTACAGGCGGCAACAGTACAGAGACGTGAGACGAGAGAATAGTCAGGAACCAAGCCAATAGTCGTTAACGGTACGGGCTGGCAGAGTACAGAATCAGGAAGCAGAAGAGAAGTCAAGACAGGCACAGAATCATACACAGAGAATCAATAACAATAATAATCTCCTAGTCTAGGTGTGAAGTCCTTGGTTTCAACACCTGGGATCTAGTCTAAGGTCTGAGTGCTGACACAGGGTATCGCAAACACAGACGAAGTGTGACTGAAAAGCACTTCCTTATATACTGCCTGGGAGAGAAGTCTCCACCCCAGGCAGCAACCAATCAGAGCAGGCTAAAATGTCAGCTGACCTCCAGGTCAGCTGACACGCTTTCTAAGAGTATAAAGGCGTGTCTGGCGTGCGGCCGCACCCCCTAGAGGCAAGATGGCAGAACCCTGGTGAACAGCATGTTGGTGAGTTTGGAGCAGAGTGCTCGGACGGGTGTGCGCAGTGGATGCGGACGAATTTCCGCATCCCGCGTTGGAAGGTCCGCTTGCCGGACTGGATGCGACCATATTTCCGCAATCCATCCGGCGTTGCAGATTTTTCGTTACAGTATTGAAGCCAGTAGATCAGCATGATAGCCTGGCAACTAGTATTTGCAGAAAAATTAGTCCAGCAATGGCTGTGTTTCTTACCCTCGGCTTATACACGGGTCAATCATTTTCCCCCGGTTTTTACCGTAAAGTTGGGGGGGGGGGCTTATACTCGGGTCGGCTTATTCTCGAGTATATATGGGTATATTTTACTGTGTTAGCCATGGAAAGTAGAAGAAAGTGAAGATGTCGATTATACCTTTTGTTGACAATATTTTCATTGCATTTAAGTTTAACAAAAAGGTAAAGTAAACCTAATAATGTGCCAGCCACTGAAAGGAGCAGCTGGCACCCTAATGTGCTACTAGGTTCTACTATCATTTAGGTGACTCAGAGTCCGCAGACAAGTCACTCAGTAGGTGCAAGTGCGGCCATGTGGTGGGGAGTTGCTTATGTTATTACCAAAAAGCTTTGCTTTCAATGTCAGTACGGCCATTCCCTCAATTGTGAATGAGATAGGGACTGTGGGTTTGTTTTTAATTGAATTTGTATGTAAGTTGGAACAGGTGCATTTACCTATTACTGTGCCCCGTTTTGTGCCTTCTATGAGCACATTTTTTTGCCTCCTCTGTGCTTCATGTGCCCCTTTTGAGCATCCTGAGCTTTCTTTTGAGCCCCTGTGCCCCCTTTTGTGCCTCCATTATGTGTGCCATCCAGCCAGTCACTGTACGTAAGAGCAGTCTGTTACCTGGACGTTTGTGACTCAGGGAATGCCTGTGTATGGCATTTTGGAATGGAGACAGCAATGGTAATTCATGCTTCTCATAAGTGACAGCAGCAGTCAATGTCTTATATTGTCCCCTTACATTAACTTATTTTTTTTTTTTACCTCATCAGGTTTACTCTGCTGGTTAATAACCCCATTGATACAAAGTCATTTAAACTGTTGTGTTCCTAAGCAATAAGTTATATACGCTTAGGTTTTCTTGAAGTTAACCACAATACATTGTTACAGGCATTAAAATGGTACATACTTGGCAACGTACTTGTAGCAGCTGGAAAATGTAGCAGCGGGTTATATAAGTAGTCTTCAGTGTTTTTCATGACTGCAGCAGAAACTATATTTCTTATACTTCTTATCTTGGTGAATGGACAAAATGAACAAAACTGAAAATAAATAACTACAGAACGAAACAAAAATATGGAGAAATGGGTTACAGGACAAAAAAGAGGGTGAAGAGGAAGACGAGTTTAAATATAGTTGTGTAGGAAAGAGATGAAAATAATACTAGGATGAGGATAAGTAAAATAATAGGTTGGAACATCTGGGAAGGTAAATACAGAGACAGAAAAGTTTATTCACTCACGGTTCTGCAAGCAATAGTCAGTACATGAACAAGCAACAAAAACTGCTCAAATCAGATACTGCAGACAAAAACACGATTATTTACAGTACACTGTTCTGCACAGGATGTATAAAGATCCACACAACAATTCTTTGAATACTTGCCTGAGCTGTTTAGTTTATTTTGGATATAAAACAGGTCACAACAGAGTTGGTTGAGATTAAACATGCAAACAAGTCACTGGCAATAGAGGTAACCATGATTTGAATTAATAGCATTTAAAGTGAATCTTTCCTCAGATTTGTAATATATTTTGTTGCTGTTCTGATGCAGATTTAATCTCTCTGGCCTTGTAATTCCTGGTTTCTGATGCCTGTTAGACCTAATCAGAAGCTGACTTATGTTCAAAAATAAACTGACCACCAGCCAAAACTGTCTGAAGCCAACACAGACTTTGTGGCTATCAACTAAATCCCAAACTACTGTAGCTTTCTCTTGCTCTAAAATACTACAAAAAGGAAGGAAGGCAAATATGACAGACCTGGGAAGAAGAAAAAGTACCTTCAAGCAAAACAGGTACAAGTAGTGCCTGTGCTCCTGATTTGTGGAGGCCCTGGGACATGGAGAGCCTGTGGGATCTGGCAAGCCTAGACTTTTAAAACTGCTAACAGGTGTCAAAAATGTAGTTTTTACCTGTGTCGTATCAGATTATAGTGAGGACTGCTGAAAGGATAGAGAAGTTATAGTAATGGAATATGGCAACATGCAGCATCTAGAGAGCAACATTTTCGCAGCAACTATGTTGTTCGGGGCCCATACACTTTTTCTCCTATGTATTCTCCCAGGTGATATCTTCACATCTAATCAATGGAATGCTTTTTCAGCCATCAGCAAGTAAGAAAATACTCAGAATAATTTTGACAGTATTTTTCACCTACTTTTTGCACTTTTTCTTTTCTTTTTTTTCTTTTAACCAGGATAAGGTTTATTAAACATTAAAGAAAAACATTATTGGACAGTACATAAGCAAGAAACAGCAGAACAATACTATTTCTATACAATCCTCAAGAGAACATAGCATGAATCGTCAAGATACTTTTTGGCACTTTTTCAATTGCAGAGTGCTGAAAAGTTATTCTAAACAGATGAAAAATATATCCTAAGAGAAAAAGTGAACTGCATAGGGGTCCCTTATACAATTGCATTTTTCTTCTAAGTTTGCTTCTAGATGTTTTTTTTTTATCTTATGATTAAAATAACTTGTCAGCACTCTACAATTAAAAAAAGAAAGTATGTGGAAAAAGTACTATCAAAATTGTTCTGAATATTTTAATGATTACTGGTATTGGTAAGGTGTGAAAACATCACCTAGGAGAGAACTTGGGGGGGAAAAGTAAACTGAACAAGGGCCAACATGTTCCCTACATATGCTGCTCATGACTGCAACCAGGTTACTGCAATTTCACTATTCTTCCAGCAATCCTTTCCAAGATCTGATGTGACCTTGTTTACCTACTAATGGACATTGACATTTTTTTAAAGAATCCAGTCCAGGTTTACTAGATCATACAGGTTCTCCAGCCTTCAAAAAGCAGACATATGCCTCCATTCATAATTCTACCATCTGTGCACCACTGCCTCAAACCAAAGAAGAAATGGAACAGAGGCGGTAAATGAGACATGACTGGAATGGATATTATTCACCATTCTGTGACAGCAGACTCTGCACTTCACAGATGCCGGTCAGGCCCGACTCTCTGGAGGTATTAATAACTGCCTGCATTGGACAGTAGCTTTGGGAAGACATTTTTCTCTGTCCTGTTAGAATGTATTGATCTCTGTGTGAGTTCTACTTCCTTCCATAACACTCCTCAAGCAGTAATTAAATGGTAAAAACAACAGCTGAAAAAACAAAACATAAGCGCATTTAAAGCTTCAAAAAGAAAAACAAAACTGGATCCCCACTTACTAATAATCTGATCTGAAGCAGCTTCGCCTAGGAAAGCCACAGTGACAGGTTAGAGGACAGGATTAGGTGATTTATGTCTAACACGGCCACCATATCCTCCCCTTCTTCCCAAGACTCTACTCACTGTGCCGCCTTAACCTCCCTGGCGGTAAGCCCGTGCTGAGCACGGGCTATGCCGCGCAGGGGGATTTCTCAGGCCCTGCTGGGCCGATTTTGATAATTTATTTTTTGCAGCACGCTTTGCTAGCTACGTGTGCCCTCTGATCGCCGCCGATCTGCGCCGATTGCCCGCCGCCGTGACGCCCCCCCCCAGACCCCGTGCACTGCCTGGCCAATCAGTGCCAGGCAGCGCTGAGGGGTAGATCGGGTCTCCCAATGACGTCATGACGTCGGTTACATCATGCTGCCCGTCGCCGTGGCGACGGGGGAAGCCCTCCAGGAAAGATCGCCAGAGGCGATCGAAGAGGGCGGGGGGATGCCGCTGCACAGCGGCTATCATGTAGCGAGCCCTGGGCTCGCTACATGATTTAAAAAAAAAAACAACAAAAAATCTGCTCTGCTGCCACCTGGCGGTTTTTAATAGACCGCCAGGGGGGTTAAAGGATATCAGAGCCCAAATGAATATGAGAAACAGGGGGAGCAGGCATGTATGGTGAGCTGTCCTGATGCTCTACGCTCCCCCTGTTCTGCATTCTGCCCCCTCCGCTGCCTGTAATTGCCCTCTGGAACCCTCTTCTGGTCGGCTGGGTCTGGCATCACTGCACCTGCACAAGCCCAGCTGCATGTGTCCTAAAGTACGCAACCGGCCGGGAGCGCTCTGCACATGCGGCACCCAAAATACAGTGATTTGATGAGAAATTCCCATTGTGCTGCTATAACATTGAGTCATTGAGATGACCTGACTCGACCTAATCTCTCTTTACCCTATCTGTTAACTGATAACCCTAGCCCAAACTCACCTTTCATCATTTTAACCACTGAAAGTGTTGTAGAATATGACGGTATTATATAAATACTAAATAATAATAATAATATGCTCTATAACAAATGATCTAAATATATTTTTCAATGCATTTAATAAAAGATTTCATTATTTTAAATTAAAGGTTTTGTAGTTTTTACAAAATAATAAAGGAACATATTTGCTATACTAAGTTACAGGTCCTCAGTGACCAAGCGCTGCCTGCTCACTCTCATTCAGTTTGAAACACTCCCGCTTTAGTCACACCCTCATGCAGGGGAAGGGGATTGTTTTGATAGCATCAAACTGACTGAGAGGTGGGGAGAGTGAGCAGGCAGCAGGATGTTACTATGGATTATAAACTAGTATAGATTGATTCTTGCAAATGATAAGTTCAGTCCTTAACTTCCTTAGGCTTGGGGCTAGAAATCCACAGCTCAGAGCTGTAACCCGAGCCTGACTCGTGGTAGCTGCCACGAGGGGGGCTTGGTGTTACTTACATCGGGAAGGGGAAGCCTTTGGATCCTAATGAGGCTTCCCCCATCCCCCTCGGTCACTTTGTTCCAGCGTTGTCAACCGCGGAAAATCTACAGAGGCTCCAGGATTATAACAATCCTATAAGAGCCCTGAGCAGGCACAGGATCTGATCCAATCTACTGTGTAAGGTCAGACATTTTGCACCTGTGCAGTAGAGCGGATGCAATTAGGCATGGCAATTTCCGCCTGAGCCCGAAGGAAAGTCACTACGTCGCCTGCACAAGACTCACACAGGGATGTTATGGTCCTGGAGCAAAACATTGGCGACAGAGTTTGGCAGCTAAGAGCACTGGAACGGAGGGACAGAGGAGGATGGGGAAGCCTCGAAAGGATCTAGAGGCTTCCTCCTCCCAAGGTAAGTAGCCCGTAAGGGCACTTTTTTTCTTCCAGATCCTCTTTAATCATGATTAACACTAACTATCTTCTGATGCCTGTACCATGTATGATTTCCTAATGGGACAGCATGCTGTGCATTTTTCACTTCAGCAGCAATCCTTATTGGCAAGTTCACTGCTTCCTTCACTGCTGTCACTAAATATAGCAACTGGTGTTGCCAGGCAGAGCAGGACTTTCTGCTTTCCACTGTTCAGTATTTATAGCTTTTATATTGTACAAGAACTGCTATATTTTTTTTTTAGGAAATCTTTTCATGCACAATTAATTAGAAATAATGTTTTATTAAATGCATATAAAACTGTGACTGAACTAATGCATTCAGTGCAGGAAGGACAAAACTATCGTGTTTATCAAAGATGCATCTGAATCAGACCTTCCAAACTGGGACCTACTTGGTTCTCAGAGAAATCAGGTCAGTAAGCAATCTGTAAACCTCTGTAAATTTAATGAAATGTATATAAATAGCTATTCTGTGAGCTTTCAGTATGTAATCTCCACATACCTGAATAAAGCTACCCACTCATGTCCTACTTCTCCTACTTTCCATTACAGCTCTTGTCCAGATCAAACTTTTATTTCCCTGACTGCCTCGCATACGTGTACAAAGGGTGTCACAGGAATTTATGCATCGGGGATAGCTGCTATTAGAATATAAGTAAAAATACTGATAATCTTCTATTGGGCAATGAGTAATTTTACTAACCCTATTCTCCCTTGAACCGTCCCTCTATGGATTCCTTACAGTATTCCCCATTAATTTAAATATAAACAGCAGCAAACAGTTAAATGTTGTCAGTATTTTTAGTAGCGCACTCTCACAAACGTAGTTGCAGGCTACTGTGCATGCACAGTCCAGTCTGCGCACTTTTTTTGATTGCACTCCTGTTGCTGGGAGTAGTCTGCTCATGCTCAGTTCACAAAACAGTTGTACTGCATATGACAGCTACTGGAGAACGATCGAGGAGTCGCACGGGTTGTACCGTGCTACTGCAGTAGCCCACAACTACGCCTTGTTGGAGACACTGCGGCACAATGGAGGGGACCCAGAGGACACTGAGGGACCTGAAAGACTATGAGTGGGAGGAGGGCTCAGGAAAGGCCCAGTTATGCAAAAAGCTACCTTTTTTTAACCCTTTTTTTCCCAGAGGCGTTCACACGCTTTATGGACCTGAACCAGTTTTATATGCTCCTGTACTGCCTGATGAAGCGGGACTGTTGACCGCGAAACGCGTTGCGATTTTATGGAGCTGTGAATAAATTGTATATTTTTTACTTTGCATTTGAGTATATGTCCACTACCAGAGGGAGGTAAGTCCACCTCGACTTCCCTCTTTTTATCATTTTTAGAACATTGTTTTACTCTGCTTGGCGCCTCTGTTCGTACATATTACAGCACTTTTTTAACAGTTCAGGTGTGCTTTAACACTGAGAAGTGTGCCTCAGTATACTGTGACAGATTAGTAGAGTATGACATGAGGAACACAAAATCAAGAACAGACATTGTTGACAGTTCTGAGTATTACTACACAGCAGTCATCACAAGCTGTATATATTTTTAAAAAGAAGTCTGAACTAAAAGGAATGTTGAAGAAACGGTTGTAACATTTATTTTCAAAGTACTCCTTGCCTGGCTGTTATTCTGACCCCCTCTTCAATTTACTGTAAATCACAAACCCTAAATCACTATAGAGATCGGTGCTCTGGCTCCAATCTTACTATACCAACTGTACTCTTCTGGGACGCAAAATCTGCTTGGTTTATTAAGTGGGGATAAAGATGGCAGCCTCCATATTTCCCTAAGTCCAGATTTCTTTTAAGACAAATCCAAGTCAATTTTTTTTTCTAAATTTTGAACTCTCACCTCCTGCTAATGTTATGAAAACTTTAATCTATAGAATGTGTATTTGTTCCATTATTATAAAAACAATTACCTGGCTGACTGATAGAGGATCATCAGCACTCCTGTCTTCAGACGACTTTGGGACCTCTAGCCGATCAATGAATGTCTGAAGTTCTTTCCTGAAAGCCTTCATCTGTGCATTGATCCGGTACAATAATTCATGTTCCCGTATTCTGCTTCCTTCATCCTCCTCATCCATTAGTCCAAACAAATCACCATTGGCCACATATATCCTAGCTTCAGTGATTATAGTGCTCGTATCTGAAATAAGTCGGTCAATTGTCTTGCCCAGTCGTTCAGCCTCAGTGCGAATATCCTTCATCTGCTGCCTCTCAGCAAAATTTTTCTGCCAGACACTAGTAGAAGGATAAAAAGACCTAGTAGGCGTAAGGCAACGAATATTGCGCACTTCTTCTGAATCACTCTCACCACCAATTGGGCCTTCTCGTTTTCTGTGTGGAGGGCGCGAATCATCATCACTTTCCTTTTTCCCAGCATCACTCTCTGCATCACTATCTCTAGGACTTCCCCGGATACCAAGGTGAGAGGCAAGGTCATAGCGCTGCATGTTAGACATGAGGACTCTGTTCTCATATTGGAGCTGCATGACTTTTCCACTTAACTCATTGATCTGCAAACGTGCAGTCTTCAGCTCTTCCTGTAGGGCTTCAGTCTTGACACTCTCATTATGGCGAGAACTTTCATGGGTGCCAGTCTTAAACTTATACTTGTTTAGCTCTGCTGCGGTACGTTTGTTCTGTTCTTCTAAGTCACTTAGGTTTCTGCGTAAAAGCTCAGCTTCATCTTCGACCAACTGCAAGTGCTGCCTCAATTCTGATACTGATTCACTCTGCTCCCTTGGAAGAGAGTTTGAAGTACTGGAGTAGTCATCTCCTCTCAGGTCGTCCAGCTCTGCCTTCAGGCCCCTGTTTTCAACTTCTAGCTCTACTATCTTCCTTCCAAGTATATTTGCTTCCTCTTCAACTAGACGGAGTCTGAGTTTCAGTTCTGCTTCTCTTGTTGTTGGAGGCCCACTAGCTTCTCCCTTTGGTAAAGGACTATCAAGATCTCCATAAAATGATCTGTATTTCTGTAGTTCATGGTCAAGCCTGTCTTTGTCTTTATCGATTTTAGCCATTTTCTTCCTCATCAGCATTGCTTCTTCTTTGACAAACTGTAGCTGGCACTTCAAATCTTCACTGTCCTCCTCAACAGAAGAAAACAACAAGTAATTAGAACATAAGGCAACAGAAATAGAATAATAATTCTTGTCCTGAACATACAGAGACAGTTTGCATTGCTTGTTATCAGAATTTTTTTTTTTTTTTTACAAAATTTGCTTGGATTGGTTTTTACAAAATAGTGCTCCATCAGCATTTAGGAACATAAATCCTCCTACATGATGTTTATACATTTATAGAAAAAGGAGACATTGCTGCAGTGTCATCCATTAATGTGATATTGTTTTACCTTCCCTTGATCATCTGCAGGGTCTTGTGCAAACTCTGACATGAAGGTCATCTGTCTTGACCAAACAGTAAGGGTGCATTCACACTAAGCGGTTGATTCACTAAACCGTGCTAACTCATAGCACGGCCTCGCTAGCGTTTTAACCACTTAAGGACCGGGCTTGTTTGCGCAGATCTGTGCTGCGTGGGCTCTCCAGCCCACAGCACAGATCAGCAGGCAGCCAGGGCGACCAGACTTCCCCCCTTTTTTCCCCACTAGGGGGATGTCCTGCTGGGGGGGGTCTGATCGCCGCCGGCTATTTTCGTTCAGCGCTGGGGGGCTCCTCAAAGCCCCCCTCCGCAGCGATTTTACACCTCCTTCCCCTTCCCTCCCTCCCCTCCTTCCTATGGGCGGCACAGGACGGCGATCCGTCCTGCACTGCCTCTGATAGGCTTCAGCCTATCAGATGCCGAAGATCCCCGGCCAATCAGATTTCTTCCCCACGCGTTTACATTTAGCCTGCGAGCCGCGATCGGAGGCTTGCAGGCTGTTCACGGAGACACCCTCCGTGAACTGACATGGAACGGTTTCCATGGTAACACCACTTTGACCTGCCGACGCCTATTGGCATTAGGCGGTGGTTAAGTGGTTAACATGCGTAACGGTTTTCGTGCGCAAACGCAAATTTCATAGCACAGGCTAGCGCACCTGTGCTATGAATTAGCACAGTTTAGTGAATCAACCCCTATGTCCGTTGCGTTGTGCAATAATCCTGCATGTGAACTAACTGCCAATACAATTTTATATTCTCTTTATTTTAACAAATTGGGTTATTCTAACTCTCTGCATGCAGTGAGTTTCTAGATAACATATACACATATGTGCACATTGCAGAGACATTGCCCATCTAATGTACCTCCTGGGGTACACATACCATGTGTTGAGAACCTAGAGGTTATGCAACACACATAGGGCCTGATGCAATTTTCAGACTTGCCAGGGTTAAGCGCTGGTCAGTCCCATAATCAGGCGATGATAAGGCTGCTTTATCCAATTGCAATTAGCAATTGGATAGACAGGGTGTTAAAACACTCGCTTGGGCGATATTATCACCCACCGAGTTCTTTACACCCTATCCTATTAAATGTTTCATGCTGCCAGGAAGTGATGCTTCCTGTCAGATATGAGCGTTACTGCGTTAGCCTAAACCTGCAAAAAGCAGGTCTAAACATGCTGATGCAACGCCTTCCGCCACTGCATCTGGTGGTCTCCTTTAATAAAGGAGACCCCCAGAGCTCCCCATCAGTCCGTCTGTGCAGTGCTGAACCCCCCCGCAGCTGAGCCGGGTACCCCCGCAGCTGAGCAACTCACCTCGCAGTGCCGCTGAACATCCACCACCCCTCAACGCAACTCGCATTGCTGTGATAATCTCTGAGTCCCGGCAAAGCATCTTCAAAGCTCCCAACGGGGCTCCCCATTAGTTCACTGCCTGGACCAATGAGGACTTTCATTGGTCCAGATAGTGAACCAGTGGGGAGCCCTGGCAGGAGCTTCAAAATTGCTTTGCCAGGGCACAGATTACTGTGGCGGCAGTTGCAATGAGGCAGTGCTGCCCGGCTCGGGTAAGGGGGGGAGTCGGTACTCTGGGGGTTCACCTTTATTAAAGGAGACCCCCAGATGCAGTGGCGGAAGATGGCGGTGGATGTTCGTCGAGTTGCGCACATCTCCTGAGGAAGCAAGGCAACAGTGCTGTGGTGCTGAAGGACAGCACTACAATGCAAATCCTCACACCCCATCATCCGGGCTTGTGGGAGCATCACTCAGGCTTTCGCGAGAGTAATACTCCCTAACAATCGGCCACCGCATGAGTGAAACCGGCAAAGGAATATGCCAGTAATCCTTGTCAAGGTGATAAATAGCTCGCATTTGCAAGCTACTCATCACCTGGAATAGAATATGGCCTGTAGTGTCAACCAAGCTTAACATTGCTTAACTGCAATGGAATTCTGAGCAGATTTTTTTAAGGCCACACCTAATTCTTCTGTTACTTGTCCCTTGACCTCTTTGGACTGTCCATAGATCTTGGCTGAAAGCTGAAACCAGACGTTGTTTCACATTCCAAATTTCTCTTGGATTACATTATATACAAAAACAAGAAAACTGATAGCAGCAGCAGCTGAATATTGGATTCCACATTTACCCCTCATTAGTTGCACAAGCCCTGCTTAACAATATGGGCTCAATTCTGGCAGCTATGCTCGGTGAAGTAAACAGTAGTCGGGAAAATACCTCTTTTTTGTTTTTTTAATTCTTGTACATTTTCCCGCCTGCTGATGATGTTCGGTAAATTACCGACACAGGGGGAAAATATGTGTAAATCAGTGAGGTATTTTCCTGACTGTTTTGTGATGTACTGATGTACTATTTGTTATGTTTGAACTCACCTCCCTCCCATCTCTGCTCCCGACTCTCGAACACTCCCACCCGACCCCCAGCCAAGATTTAAAAGTGCTCTGAACTCCCCCTACACTCTCTCCCAACCTCTAACCTCGATTTTGTTTAAAGAAAACCTGTAATGAAAAGAAACCTCCCCTGGGGGTACTCACCTGGGGTGGGGGAATCCTCCGTATCCTATTGAGGCTTCCCCCGTCCTCCTCAGTCCCACGGTGGCGGAGATAAAGCTTCCCGAACAGCGAGAATGTAAATATTTACCTTCCCGGGTCCAGCGCAGGCGCAGTATCCGCTCTCTGCTCAGCGATAGGCGGAAATAGCCGATCGCTGTCGGGCCGCTCTACTGCGCAGGTGCAAGTCACCTATCTCCGTGCGGAGAGCCGCAACAGCGCCCCCCGCTGGAGCCAGGAAAGGTAAATAAATCAGCGCTTATCAGGCTTAACGAGGGAAGATTCCGGGACACTTCAGGGGAGCCAGCGCTGGATTGCCTGCAGCTACAGGGGAGTGGTAAGCCTCATTAGGACCCTGAGACTTCCCCCTCCTGAGGTAAGTACCCCCCCCCCGGGGAACTTTTTTTTTGTTACAGGTTCTCTTTAAGTAAAAGTCCTCCGACCCCCCCTCCCTACACTTTCTCCATGACCCCCAACCTCTAGGTAAAAGTGCTCCGAATCCCCCACACACACTCTCTCCCGACCCCAGCCTCTATATTGTTTAAATAAGTAAAATTGCTCCGATCCCCCATACACTCCCTCTTGATCTCTACCCCCAACTTGATCCCCTTGTGGCGCTGTAAAATGTGCATCGGTACTACTTCTACTCACCGCTCTCTCCTGCGTGATCACGCACCCTCCTCCTCTTCATTACAGCTCCGGGCTACTGTTTACCGTACCGGGGATGCGGCTTGATGACGTCATCAAGCTGCGTCCCTGGTGCGGTGTACAGTAGCCTGGAGCTGTATGGAGGAGGAGGGTGCATGAGCAATGCTGGAGAGAGCCATGACGGTGAGTAGTACTACAATGCCCATCTCACAGCGCTGCACTGGGATCAAGTGCCGGTGGGGGTGGGGTTGGAGGATGAGGGCGGACAGACAGATCGGGAGTGTTGGAGGGGCGGGGGGGGGGGCAGTTCTGAGCACTTTTACTTTTTTTGCCTATATACTAGCTATATACAGGAGGGGGGAATCTGACTATATATACTAGCTATATACAGTGGAGAATCTGACTATATATACTAGCTATATACAGGGGGGGGGGGGTCTGACTATATATACTAGCTATATACAGGGGGGACTCTGCCTATATTTATACTAGCTATATACAGGGGGGATCTGACTATATATACTAGCTATATACAGGGGGGAATCTGACTATATACTAGCTATATACAGGGGGGAATCAGACAAATTATACTAGCTATATACAGGGGGGGAATCATCTGACTATCTATACTAGCTATATAAAGTGAGGAATCTGACTATATATACTAGTTATATACAGGGTTGGATCTGACTATATATACTAGCTATATACAGGGTTGATCTTGCTATATACAGGGGGGATTTCATCATTTTGGTCCCAGAGCCACTTAGTTATCACTTTTGCCTTATGACATGGTGCTCCATCGTGCTGGAAAATACATTGTTCTTCACCAAATTGTTGTTGGATTGTTGGAAGAAGTTGCTGTTGGAGGGTGCTTTGGTACCATGCTTTACTCATGGCTGTGTTTTTTGGCAAAATTGTGAGTGAGCCCACTCCCTTGGATGAGAAAAGTCTCAAAACTTTTGGCCAGGACTGTACAGTATTCAGAGCAAAGTACATATCTTTCACTTTCATGGTAATTGCCAGAGTACCCTAAACTGCATATTAAATTTAATAAAACATTCCCTACTCTGTAGTCTTTTTCCCTTTAACATTTTATTTGGCTGCACAAGAAGCCAAAAAAAATTGCACACCTTGTAGTGCAATTGCATTGCAATGGTGCTTGGCAAACCTTACTCTTTGGGAGTTTACCTCCAATTTCCTGTGTGGTGTTTTTGGGACAGGGTATGAGAGGAATTCTCTATAGTGGAGATGCAAACATCAATAAAACCTTACAAGTCCTAACCCTACTAGTACCTAACCAAAACTGAAAAAAAAAAGTCCCAGGTTGATAATTTGCTAAAATAAGCATTCAGAATACACCCTGAATTTGTATCCTTGCTTTACAGAAATGACAACTGAACTTGAGAAGTTAGGATGCCCATACATTACTTGATCTTGGGCATTGATATCTAGCCGATTTGATCATAATGATTGAATCTGGCAAATATTGATGCCGCAACATGGCCACCTGATTAATTGTTTTGTTTACTTCTCAGCTGAAATAGGTCAAAATGATCGATAGGGCAAGCTGGAAAATCTCAGGTAGCAAGGGATTGATTGGGTGCGCGGCGATAACAATATTCGATTTCCTGTCAACTGACAGACCAGACAGACTCTTGGCCAAGTGTATGTTGCCCCCCCCAATGGTCGTTGTGAATAATGAAGGCTCACTTGTCTGCTGGTATGACTCCTGGCCTCCTTCTGTGCCTGGTGTCACTGTGAGCACCTGTATCACGTGACGCCAGTGCATGTAGTTGCGCCAGTGGACGGGTAACCCTTCAGCTCTAGGACAATTTCTAATAGATTTCATGCTGAAATCTATTGGATATCTGTGTTGAATGTGTGGACAGGCAACAGATTCCTCTTTGATCAGAGAGGGTTCTATCTGATGGTTGACTCGGTGGCAGATCGACAGGTTAAGGTGGCCATACATGCAGCGATCTCGGGGGGGGGGCAAAATCTCGGGCTGACATGGTCGATGGCGGCGGTAACAGCATGTGATATCGGGATGAGCAATGAAGACAACAGAACCTGGGAGCCCTGTCCCCCAAAATTATTATGTGCCCTTCCCCGGTCCATGTGCATAAAAATCTTTCATCCGTCCAGCTGCTGCGAGTCCAACTGCTTCTGTGATCTGTGATCTCACACACGCACCACATGCTATAAGCAGCAGGCACGTGGGACACAAATGAGAAAGAAGCAGCTGGACTCGCGGCGGCCTTATAGGTGAGAGATTTTAATACACGGGCAATGGGGGGCACATTAACACTTAGTGGGACAGCAACGGAGGTGGAGGATGCATCGTCATGAGGCTGATTCCTGAGAGGATTGTTGCTGAAATCGATTGGAAATCAGCCTGCAGTGTATGGGCAGCCAACAGATTTCACTCTGATCTGATTCATTCAAAGAGAGATCTGTCTCTGGGTCGATCTGTCCATACATCGCTAGATGTAAGGACACCTTTAGTCTAGGGCAGCGGTGTGCAAACTCATTTGTCAAAAGAGCCAAATGATTAGCAGTACAACAAATAAGATTTCTTTTGAGAGCCAAATCTTTTTTCAAGAACCATTCTCCTGACATTAAATAAAACCAGATATAGTAATGTTCTTTTATCATGACCGAAAACAATATTTCCCATTAAAATAAAAATATGACAATACTCACATTTAACATGAAGAATGACCTTGCATTACCTTGGAATTTTGAAGATGAACAGCCTCCACACTGACACAGCCTTGCATAAATAATGAATATACCCCACACTGACACAGCCTTGCATTATTAATGGTGGGTGACACTGGGCCGACTCACAGGGTGATGCTGGGCCGAATTATGACCTTTCAGCAATGCACTAGTTATGAATCATAACTAGTACACTGCTGAAACATCTACAGTAGGCCAGTCTACAACTTGTGTGAAACTACAAGAACCAGCAGGGATCTACATGGTTTATTTAACAGTTACTATTTGTTCCTATGATATAAGTTGAAGGTAGACTAGACTCTAGGGACACTAGGGAACAATACCTGTGGTTCCTGAGACACTGAAATAGTACCACACGTCTTTTTGTACCTGTAGATCTGCCCAAACAATGGTTAAATATTAGCAAAATAGTCAAAGATCCAGTTATAATTCACAGTGAACAGATGAATAATTCAAACAAAACATAACAAAACTTATCTATGCATCTTAAATCCAAGTTAATTTAAACCAGTCTTTAGAAAAGCTACAGGAGACAATGAGTTGCAGATTTTCTCAAATAAATTACCGTAAGAGGAACCAGACTGTCCTTTCAGAGATATATTTCCATTCTATTCTCCTACTTAATGAGGATCTGTTAGTTTTCAGTAGACATAATTGCACAAAGGAAGTACTGCTGAAGAAGGTGAAATACAATTGTATTTTTTCCATAATTAGATAGTTTTTCTAAAGCATGAAGTTTAAGCCAGGCCATAAGAAAAATAAGCTTTTTTATTTAAAAAAAATTACATCTGTTTAAAATAAATCTATCTTCAGAGTAAAGAATAAAGAAAATCCTGCAGCACATACAGTAACGTGGTACTAGTGAAATAGAACACCAAGGAAAATCTGGCGCAGGGAAACTGCTAATAGTAGAATACTGAAACATTTACCGATATTCTACTAAAGTGTTCATTTTTAAAAGTAATATATTGGTAAAGGTTACCGATATTTTACTATAGCTTAGCCTAACCATATTCTCACACAGAACTCTCCCCTCTGACGTCTAATCTTAACCGCTCCGACCCGCACACTCACCCTTCATACGCCTAACCCTAACCTCCCCCCCTTGCACAAAGCCCCTTCCTCATGCCTAACACCCACAAAAACAATAGGCGACAAATCTTACATTGCCGGGCGCCCAAACTGAGCCACAAAAAATTAAACAGACTCACCAAAACAGTAATCATTGGCCAAACTCTGCCACAAAAAAACCCTGGAAAAAAATATGCAAAAAAACAGTAACCACAGGGCACCGCCTGGCACCCGAATTTCGCCTTTGGCGCCAGCTTGCCAATATTTTCAATGAAAGTCAATAGTGGTGCTCAATTTGTCCAGAAGCCGCATGTGCCCAATTTATCTGATACCCATAGAGTGTATCTACCTACTACAACCTGTAAGTTGCTTTTTATAATAATTCCAGCAGTGAATGCTAAAGTACTGGTGGATAACTAATTGGCATATGATGTAATTTCTTTAAAAAAACACTAAGGGCCCTTTTACACTTAATGCGTTAGTATGCGTTAGTGTGCGCTAGTATGTGTTAGTGTGCATTTTATCCATAGCAGTGCATTGTGAAAAAGCTTGCAGTTAAAACGTGTATAGTGGGAACTGTGCCATAGGAAAACATGGGCATTACTTTGAAAATCAGTTTTCTTTCAGTTATAACTGAGAGCAAGTGATTAAAGGAACATTATCAATTAAAATGTCTTTTTTTTAATACTCTATATTAGAGTACACATTACCACTAGTGCTAGAAGCAATTTATTTATTCATCCAGTTCTCTCTCCATCTCTCCCTGCTTTAAAATCATCCTTTCTTCCTCACACAGCTCACAAATATACTTCACTGTGTCACAGCATGCAGGAGAGTCTGAGGAGGAGGTTGATCTGAGGAGGTAATAAGTAATTAGATGAGCTGTATATATATTGTAATATTGCTGAAATATAAAAAGCAGGGAGATGTGTATACACTATTCCTGAATGACTGACTGGCTTACTGGTAACTTACATTCCAGGCTGCATCTACTTCATAGGCTGCTATGAGAGGGAGATGCTGTTTACAAAGGCAGTATCAGGATCTTTGTCAGTCAGAGAACAGAAGACAAGGAACACGCATTGCTGAAATCTTTAAGGGTTAGTTCACACTGGACACTTTGGTAGCGTTTTGCTGATCGCTGGTGATCAGCAAAAAGCTATTTTTTTTTTCACTGTACAGAAAAGCGATTTAGGAGTGATTGCCTTTTGTGATTCTATAACATTGAAATGCAATCGCTCCAAACTCACTCCAAAAAGGCTGCATGCACCATCAGCAAATCGCTAATCACTGGCGATCACTACAGTGTGAGCACTACCACTGACTTACATTAGCAGCAGCATTTTGCTGTTCGCCAGTGATTAACAAATTGCTGAAAAATCGCCCAGTATGAACTAGCCCTAACCCCTTACCACCAACTGAATAAAATTATTTCAGCAAGGTGATAATTAAACTATACACTGAGGAGTTGATAGCAACCCCCCTGTGAAGAAACATGGTCTAGCCCTTTAACTTTAATCGATGGTATTCCTTTAAGTGTAAAAGGGCCCTAAGAAAACATCTGCTTTATGAGGTGAAGTTCATGCCCGTCACACTTTAATGTTACAGTTTCTGCTCAGATTATCATGTGACTCTCCTGAGAGCTACAGTTGTCAGTAAGATTTTTTCAATGCATAGTCTGCTGGGAAGTTTGTTTTTTGTTTTGTTTTTTTGCTGGCCACACATGCATTTCTGGTTTATGTGATCTGTAACCTATTGCTCCATTATATTAAATCAATTGACTTTTTATCAATTTTAATCTGTATAAAAGTCTGATTGAACATGTTAGAAATCTTTGTGTGATGGGGGTAGGAGCCGTGGGGAATCGATGGCCTACAGCTGGGGTGTCAAATTCCATCATATAAAGGTTCAAAATCTGAAACACACTTTAAGTTTTAAGTTATGGGCCAAATTGTTTATTAAGTGTTAACATTTTATGAGCAGTCTCAAACTGACAATGTTTCAACCAGAATTATAAAAAATTGAACAGAGTGTACCTGAGACAAAGGGAGGTAAAGAATTGATACTTCCCCATGGTCACTGTTGCCTCCCTCACCGTTCTCCCCAGTTGCTCCGGTCGTCTGTAATCTCACCTGGTATTAGTGCTCCAGTCGCACCAGGCAGACTTCACTGCGCATGTGCAGTCCACCCACTCACGCCCCCATCCCGCTTCCATCGCCAGGAGCGCCTGTGCAGGTAGTACTATGCAGGCGCAGTACTATCCCCCAATGCAGTAAGCTGCCAGGCCTCCCAACTTTAAAAAAAAAATAGGTCTCATGTTAGGAAGCTTAGGCTTACTGTTTAGGCTTACTGACATGCAACTTCTATTGCTTTTGCCAATTTTCTTTAGTGCCATGCATCAGTTATTGCCTACTGCTTTACAAGCTCTGGATCAGTTTCAGTCTTCTTTTTGTTTCGCTGAACAGCAACAGAAGCTGTTGCATTTCAGCGCCTGGCTGATACTACAGGTAAGCACCTGCTCTGCATGCCTGCATATTTCCCTATACATTGCCAGCCATCTATCTGGGCTGATAGTGGACCATTATCAAATAAATGTGCTGTGGCTAAGTAGCGTGATGGCCTGCAATGCCACCTATAACAGCATTGTTATTTTAAAACAACGCCCTTTAATTCCCATGCAGACTGGATTGCAAACTAAAATCTTCCCTGGTTCTATTTCTATAGACATTGCAAACAATAACTTTTTGTTTTTTTTTATAGTCATTTACATTGGCCCTTCCCTGGTCCCACATTAAATAATTTAATAATGATGGTTCCTGAATAACTAAAAAATAATCAATTAGATAACTGATGGTTAAGGTATAATAGATACATAGTTGAATCAATATTTAAATATGCCATACAATCACCGTAATTGTAACCTTTTCCCTATAAAGGTGTACAATGACATAAGTGGATCTCATTTCAATGTAGGGTAAAAATGTCAGGGCTATCTACTAATGCCTACCAAACAAAGCCTGGAAGCTACTGGAACTGTGATTCATAGTAGACATGTCTGCCCCAGAGCCGCCCTCTTCTATCCACAGAATGTTTAAACCTGTGAGAGGGATAACGCATCACGTTTGGCACCCCATCCCTCTTATCTTTATTGACAAGGGTTTTATTCCCTCCCACTGCTCAGGGAGATGGGAGTAAATGGATAATTACCCCTACACAGGTGAGAATAGGCCCTTGGTGAAGACTAATGGTGGAATCTGGGAGCACACTTTAAAGCGGTCTAACACCCAGCATTTCAACTTTGCTTTAATAGATTGCTTACAGCTTAAAAACTATTGTGCCAGATTTTTTTTTTAAGCAGAAATTCACTGAATAGTTAAAACTCAGCATTTTAGTAGTGAAGGTGAGATCAGCACTATGTCCATTGAATAATTGCTTTATTTCATCATTTCAATACATATCAATCCAGGACTAGCATGTGGTGTCCTGGATTGATATGTATTTGATGAAATAAAGCAATTATTCAATCGACATAGTGCAGATCTCACCTTCACTACACAGATTCCTGGGTGTGAGCTACCCGTTTTCCTGCACTGTTGGCTGACAAAGGTATTGAGCGGAGTTCCACTTTTACTTTGTCAGCATTTTAGTGCTGTATTCAGCTAGGATTCCGCTTCCGAGCTGAGCTTTAGATACAAATGTATCATGTTTGGAATGTAAATAAACCTCTGCAAAGCCTGTCTGGGAAGCCCTCTGTGCTCTCAGAGAGACTTTTGTTTATTTACATTCTAAACATGATACATTTGTATCTAAAGCTCAGCTCGGAAGCGGAATCCTAGCTGAATACAGCACTAAAATGTTGCGTTTTAACTATTCAGTGAATTTCTGCTTAAAAAAAATTCTGGCATAATAGTTTCTAAGCTGTAAGCAATCTATTAAAGCAAAGTTGAAATGCTGGATAGACCGCTTTAATAGTAAGGCGACTCCTAACTATATGCCCCCTTCCAGGTAGATAGTTAAAAAGAGATATTATTAACCCTACCAATTTATAAGGATGGGTTAATAGTAAAGGTGTTTTTGGAATAAAAGCACAAATAAATATTTTATTGAAAAAAAATGTCTTTCTTCATGTGTACACTTTTTTCTTCTGATTTGTCTATTGGTTTTCCATATTTGTTTCCTCCTTTTTACTTCTATTCTTTGACACCATCTTCTTCTGTATACTTCCTTCTTCTCAAGTCATACTTTTTGTATACTTCTTACTTCTTTTTTGTCTTTCTGTTCTGTAGATTATTTTATTCTTATGCTGGATACACACTTTGCGTTCCCGCACTCGATGCGCCCGTCGATTCGCGTCGACTCGATTATTTCCGACATGTCCGATCCACGTTTCGATGGATCGTTAGGTCGATTTGGCATACTTTACATGTAAATCAACCTAACAATCATCGAAATGTGCTCGGAAATAATCGAGTCAACGCGAATCGACGGGCGCATCGAGTGCGGGAACGCGAAGTGTGTATCCAGCATAACGGTATGTTTTCTGATCTTTTTGTCTTCTAGTCTCCTAATGATCCGTATATAATATACAGTACCTTCTCATCACAATACTGATCGAGAACCCTGTTGGCTCCTCATTTGAATATCCCACCAGGGCTGCCTGTTGGTTTGCATGTGAAGCAATAGCAATTCTGTAGTAATATTCTCATAACCAGTATGGAGCAGGAAGCAGTGACAATAAAACAGGGTATGGTGGCTGCATTCAAGATAAAATTACAGAACAATGGAAAAATCCCAATGAACAGCGTTAAAAGGAACTACCTCGCGGCCAGGCGGACTACACAGCCGCGGCCAGAGGAAGCGGCCATCTTTCGTGAGGCAGGAGAGCCCGACCCGGGCCGTGGGGTCGGGAGCCGGCCAGGGGGGATAATGAGCGGGGGGACCCGGCGGATCGGCACGGAGGGCGCGGACGGCGTCCTCCGTGCCTGAAACGGCAATACAGGTAATTTACTTTTTTTCCACCGTTGGCCTCGTAAGTCCTTTAATCCTATTGAGTGTTTTTGTAACAAAGTTGAAACATCACTTCAAAGCTGGGAAATGCCATCATCCAATCTGACCCAACTTTATGTCAGCATGAGCCAACATTCCTCAGCAACAGTAATAGAAACTTGTTGAGTCCATGCCAAGAAGAATATTGACTGTGATAAGAGCTAAAGTTCAACCAACTCATTATTAGAGGGTGTCTCTAATTTTTTGGCCACTATATTTTAAACGTTTCTGTTTGTGATCTCTGAAGGACAAAATACATTCTGCCTTTCCAAGTCCCAGACCAATGGCCTACAATCCAACCACAGCCAGCTGTGGAGTACCTACATGTGCAGCAGAAGTAGCTGATTACCTTTTAGAGGGGATGGAGTGTAAAATTGCCTATATGAGCTATCCAGCAAAACTGATAAACTGGAAAAAAAAATCATCTTCATTTCTTTTTTTTTTTTTTTTTTTAACATAAATGTATTAAAGGCACTATGGCAAAAAAAATGTAAATTGTAAAATATTGTATGTGCAAACATAAACAAATAAGAAGTACATTTTTTCCAGAGTAAAATGAGCCATAAATTACTTTTCTCCTCAGTTGCTGTCACTCACAGTAGGTAGTAGAAATCTGACAGAAGCAACAGGTTTTGGACTAGTCCATCTCTTCATACGGGATTCTCAGCAAGGCTTTTATTCTTTATAAAGATATTCCCTAAAACGGATTTAAACAATGATGCTGCCCAGCCTCCCTGCTCCCTTACCATTTTTTGTCAGTTGGACAGAGCATCTGCCATTCACTAAGTGCTTCTGAAAATAAATAAATCCCTGAGAATCCATGGGATGAAGAGATGGACTAGTCCGACACCTGTTGCTTCTGTCAGATTTCTGCTACCTACAGTAAACGTGCCCATACACTCGTCAGATTGGCAGCAGATAGATAAGAAATGCATCTGGTGATCTATCTGATGTGGTTTTAGAACATTTTTTACCAGGATAGAATTCCAATAGATTTCAGTTTGAAATCTATTGAAATTCGATCTGATGCCTTTTTTTTGCCATCAGATTTCCATTAGGGCCAATGCAAAATGATAAGCAATCTCATCAGATCGACCTAGATTTTCCACCCTGCCAGTTCGATGGAAATCCATCGAAATCGGCCATCAATCGATCGATTGGCCAACCGATTTGCAATCGATCAATCGATCGATCGGTCGGCCAGAAAATCGGCTGAGTGTATGGGTCCCTTAAGTGACAGCTGCATAGGAGAAAAGTAATTTATGGCTCATTTTACTCCCAAAAAAACTATTTCTTATTTGTTTATGTTTGCACATAATTTACATTTTACAATTTTTCGCCATAGTGCCCCTTTAAGTGCCAGGAGAGAGAATGTATCCTCCAGCTTCTCAACAAACCCTTGGTTAAATGTTGTTGTGGTATACTTTTATAAATCGAGTCATTTTAGAACAGAAATCTGCTATTATGGCACAATAAAATGTTAAATTGAATGCAGCTAAGAATTACTTCTGGGTACTGAAAAACTAAATATATTCCACTTGGTTCACACCATGTGTGCTGCAAATAAAAAAACAGCATGCATTCAGTACCCCTTCATGCATATAAATCAGTTTTCTGAAAGTATTTATGCTGCAATTTAAAATATGTATATACTTTCTGGTAAAAACATCTTCTACTTAATATTAAAAGAAAACTGTATATGTCCTTAAAAAAAAATACCAAATTTGTCTGGCTACACGTAAAAAAAATTGTGAATGTTAAGATAAATGTCTGAAGCACCAACATGTAAAAAATGGTATTGTAAGTTAGAGTTTAGCATACCATACTGAACAAGCATAGCAATAAAAACACTTACCTTTTCTATTTTTGCCTTTTTTATGCTGCATAATTCAATCTCAATATCTGATCTGGCAGGGTATATTATTCAAAACTCATATTCATTTAATATGTATAAAATTAGAATCCTCTACATTGCATTTACAAGTATGATTACTGTACAGGTAGTCCCCGGTTAACGAACGAGATAGGGATTGGTGGTTCGTTCTTAACCTGAATCTGTTCTTAAAGAGAACCCGAGGTGGGATTTCATTATGTTAGTGGGGCACAGAGGCTGGTTGTGCACACTAACACCAGCCTCTGTTGCCCCATGGTGTGCCTCCATGTCCCCCCTGCGCGCCGCAGTGCTGGCGACACGCAGCGTGTCGCCAGCACAATGTTTACCTAAGCGCTGTCTGTCAGCGCCGCTCCCCCACCTCCTCTGCATCGGCGCTACCCGCCCGTGTCCATTCCCTCCCAGTGATAGGAGGGAAGTGACAAGGGCGGGTAGCGCCGATGTGGAGGAGGCGGGGGAGCGGCGCTGACTGACAGCGCTTAGGTAAACATTGTGCTGGTGACGCGCTGTGTGTCGCCAGCACTGCGGAGGGGATAGCGGCGCGCAGGGGGGACATGGAGGCGCACCATGGGGCAACAGAGGCTGGTCTTAGTGTGCACAACCAGCCTCTGTGCCCCAGTAACATAATTAAATACCACCTCGGGTTCTCTTTAAGTCAAAACACTGTGCCATCTCTGTCCCCTGAACCTCCTGTGCCTAAAAGCCATTAAAAGCCATTTTTTCTTTGGATTTTTTTAAAATTGACTTTCTCAGAGTCCAATTTGAATATTTTTTTTCACTTGGTCCCATGGAAACACAGAATCCATGCCGTTCATATCGGCGGGTCGTTCGTAAGTTGAGTGTTCGTAAGTCGGGGACTACCTGTACTTTAAAATGGCTACCATGTTATGCTCAGTTCTAACACACAAATATAACATCCTATCCCTGATGTACGTATAGCTTTCAGTTTTTAAGTTAGAGTGGCAAATGATCCTGTATTATATATCCAGTTAAAACAAAATATACTGTAAGCATACAGTATGTGAATATCTTAAATTTTACTGTTAGGATTGTTATGCATTTTTTTACTCCAGACATTTAAAACTACAACAATATCTTTCATTCATGTACGCACATCATTAGTTATTTTGTTTGAAAAAATATGAGTTGCTTTGATGAACAGAGGAGAGTTGGTGAGAATAGTGACTATGCTAGGAATGGTGTTATGTGCTCCGTCAGGTAAAACCAAAGATCATAGGCCAGGTCAGGATTGCTACCAACAGGGCAGTTTGTGGACATGTTGGTGCCCCACACAAAGCATCTTTTGCCTCCGCCATTAATTAGCTTTACAGGCATCAATAACATATTGATAGGTTATACAGAGAAATTATGTTGTTTCTAAAAATCAGTGTATAAATGATACACAAATTATTACCAGTCCAAGTACCATTCACCAGCCCAAACTCACTGCACTCACATAACAAACCCTGCATGACTGCATGTATTTTATATGACAGTTATATAACCATTTCACAAGAAAACATATGTTGTGTATACACAGCCTTGGTCTTGAAAATCT
Source organism: Hyperolius riggenbachi (assembly GCF_040937935.1). Lineage (NCBI taxonomy): Eukaryota > Metazoa > Chordata > Amphibia > Anura > Hyperoliidae > Hyperolius > Hyperolius riggenbachi. Next base: position 296,023,643 of record NC_090649.1, read on the forward strand.
ACAATCAATTCAGACCAAATCTAAAACAAGTACACCTGAATTAGCATTTATAGCACCTACCATGTAATTGTTATGCTATTTAAGCACCTACCATATAATTGTTATGCTATTCAAGCACCTACCATGTAATTTTTATGCTCCCCTCATTCCCCAAAGCTTTAATGAACCCCTCCTCAACCATGCAGGTTGGTATAGCCAGAATGACTGAGTCAACCTGTGTGGGGCTCCACCATACTAGCCAAAAGACCAGTTACAAAGCCTTACCCTCTCCTACAGAGCCTGTGTCCCTATCATGAACAAAAGGGTTCCTCCCCAACTCTGGTTCCCAGGGGAGGTGGGGTGCATATGTTCTAGGGGACGAGATGTATTGCTGCATAAAGGTAGGTATAGAGGGTCACTTTTGACCCTAAATCTAATGTTCAAAATAGAATAATACTTTATTAGGAGATGAGAAAACTTCTTCAGTCAATTGGACCAGTCACAGCTATATCTTAGTTACATAGTTACATAGTTATTTCGGTTGAAAAAAGACATAAGTCCATCGTTTTGCTTTTATAGAGTGGAGAGCACTAATAGGAACAAAGAGAAACACAATTCAAAACTGTCAGCCATATCTACACATGATAATAATTTCATACTGTACAGCTATTACTTTCATTTTACATCTCTGGCTGTTTCTGTGCATTGGACATGCTGAGCATCGCTGTTCAGAGCATGCTATATACAGTAGTTCACAAACGATGGTGTTTTCATGTTTGAGGTTTCTGTTATCCATAATAACAATGCAAGGATTGTAAATGCTGTAGCAAGTTATGTGCCAAATATCAGCTATCTCAACAGACAGAATAGAGCATGTTATAGTTTGCAAGAACTGTAAACATTGTCTACCATACGCATAATCTACTGAGATATGTATAAACAAATGTTTAAAACAAATCATATCTGAACACTGGCATTCCAAATTTCCAACAAACATGGTGATATATTTGTAATATACAGATCTAAATCCAGCCATAGAGTTTAAACATTAGTGTCTCCTAAAGAGAAGGCAGATGCATAACTGGGTGTAGAACTATGCAGAATATCCAGCAATGTGCACATAGGAATTCAAAAAACCAACACAGATTACAGGTCCCGTTACAAGCAATGGTGTTGCAGCGTGAGCTTATTTTGTTTGTAGTTGGAGGACTTTTCAGTGTTTGTGATAAAAGTGAGACCTGAGATGTCTGCATTTTTATTCAATTGGGAATTTTTGTTTTGATTTTACTTTTTAAAAGAAACCAGAGCCAAAAAACAGGGGGAGCCGGCATGTATGGTGAGCTGTCCTGATGGCCACCACTCTCCACTTTCTCCTGTGTCCCTCTCCTTTCTTCCGGCAACTCCGGGTTGCCGTAGTATGCGCGGCTTGCATGCTTCCCTCATTGCGCAACCGCGGCCAGGAGTGCTCTGTGCATGATGTAATCATGATATCATGTGCAAAGTGCTCCCAGCTGCGGTCGCACGCCGAGACACATGCAAGCCGGGTTAGTGTCTGCATACTGAAGTCTGATGGGGGGCTTTAGGTAAGAAAGGAGAGGGACACAGGAGAATGGGGGAGCGGTAGCTATCAGGACAGCTCACCATAGATGCCGGCTCCCCCCGTTTCTCCTAAAGTTTTCGGATTTGGTATTCTTTTAAGTACCAAGACAAGACAGGAAACGAGGGACAAGACATCATGCAGATGTTGTCACCATCCAGGACAGATCCTGTCTTGATAGTCAGATAGATAGATAGATAGATAGATAGATAGATACAGGGCCGAGGAGGGAGAGGCTCCAGCCTCAGGGCGCAGTGCAGGAGGGTCGCACAACTCACTCAGCTATCAGATAACTATAGATTAAGGTGTTGGGGGCCCTGGGGCGCCTCTTAGTCTTATAGCAATCAGTGTGTGATGGCTGGGGTGGTAGGAATGGAGGGGCGCACTTTGGTGTCTCAGCCTTGGGTGCTGGAGGACCTTGTTCCATTTCTGGATAGATAGATAGATAGATAGATAGATAGATAGATAATACAAACCTTACAAATCATTAGGGATGGTCGGAAATGCCAATTTCCAATTCTGCGGAAAATCCGCATTTCGCCACTGCCGATTACCGCTACTGCTACCAATTCCGTTTTCCAGTACCAATTTCCGCATTCCGATGCGGAGTTCCGTCGGAAATCACGGAAATTTCCACCGAATTTAACATCGATTTTCTCAAAAACTATAATGTCTTCATCCTGTTCACAAGATTCTGTTTAATAAGCCCTGAAAGTTTGCTGTCTCTAGGACTCAAGGCGGCTTTGCTATTAACCGCTAAAGTTGGCGGATTTTTACTGTATTGTAAACTACAGAAAATCCACATTATCCGTTATGAGGTAATTTTAAGCCAACCAGAAGACTCAGAATGAATAAACCAATCAGAGAATGCGGAAATTTCCGCCTAAATCCCCATTCTCTGATTGGTTTATTCATTCCGAGTCTTCTGATTGGCTTAAAATTACCGCATATCAGATAATGCAGATTTTCTGCATTTTACATTACAGAAAAAAATCTGCCAACTTTAGCGGTTAAAGGATACCACAACTGAAATGTGGCATAATGAGATAGACATGGGTATGTACAGTGCCTTGCACACAAATAACTATGCTGTGTTCCTTTTTTTCTTTCTCTGCCTGAAAGAGGTAAATATCAGGTATGTAAGTGGCTGACTCAGTCCTGACTCAGACAGGAAGTGACTACAGTGTGACCTTCACTGATAAGAAATTCCAACTATAAAACACTTTCCTAGAAGAAAATGGCTTCTGAGAGCAAGAAAGGGATAAAAAAGGGGGAAATTCTTATCAGTGAGGGTCACACTGTAGTCACTTCCTGTCTGAGTCAGGACTGAGTCAGCCACTTACATACCTGATATTTACCTCTTTCAGGCAGAGAAAGAAAAAAAGGAACACAGCATAGTTATTTGTGTGCTAGGCACTGTACATAACCATGTCTATCTCATTATGCCACATGTCAGTTGTGGTATCCTTTAACCTCCTTAGCGGTAACCCCGTGTGTGACACGGGGTAAGCTGCCGGAGGGTGCCGCTCAGGCCCTGCTGGGCCGATTTACATAATTTTTTTTTTGCTGGACGCAGCTAGCACTTTGCTAGCTGCGCCAGCACCCTGATCGCCGCCGCCGCGCGCCCGATCGCCGCTATCCGGTGCGGGGCGCGGCCCCCCCCAGAGCCCTGCGCTGCCTGGCCAATCAGTGCCAGGCAGCGCCAAGGGGTGGATCGGGTCTCCCAATGACGTCCCGACGTCGCTGACGTCATTCCGCCCCGTCGCCATGGCGACGGGGGAAGCCCTCCAGGAAATCCCGTTCTTTGAACGGGATTTCCTGATCGCCTATCGCCGGAGGCGATCGGCGGGGCTGGGGGGATGCCGCTGAGCAGCGGCTAGAGGGCTCGCTACATGATTTAAAAATAAAATAAAAAAAAAACTGCTGCGCTGCCCCCTGCCGGTATTTTTCATACCGCCAAGGGGGTTAATAGCAAAGCCCCCATAAGTCCTAGAGACACCAAATTATCAGGGCTAATTAAACCGAATATTGTGAACAAGATGAAAACATTTTTTCAAAAAGACCTTATAGTTTTTGAGAAAATCAATGTTAAAATAGGAGGAAATTTCCGCGATTTCCGACGGAAATCCGCCTACCGCACTTGAATTACCGATTTCCACATTCCGATGCGGAAATGCAATTTCTGATCGGAAATGCAAAAGTTGCAGTTCCGCAGAATCAGAATGAGCATCCCTACAAGTCATGTGGCTGATATTTTCATGATAAGGGTTAATCTGATGTAATCACTGTTATTACACAAAAGAGGGCATATTGTACCTGCTCTAAATCACTTTTTCTTCTGTTTTCTCCTAGATGATATTTTCACATTATAAAATAAAAAGCCTTTTAAAGGAAACCAGAGATCCTGTAAAGAAAAGAAGTTATACATACCTGGGGCTTCCTCCAGCCACATACGCGCTGATCGATAACACGCCGCCGTCCAGCGCTGCCCGCAACTACGAGAATGGGCTCTCGTCGCTGACGTCATCGGAGCCAGGCTACACAGGAGAAGTGTGCCCTCTACGTATCTCTCCAAACAATGCTTCAGAGATACGCAAAGAGCGCACCTCTGCTACGCTAGACTGGCTCCTACTGGCGGCAGAGCTGCGGGCAGCGCTGGACGGCGGCGTGGGATAGATCCGCGTTTATGGGGCTGGAGGAAGCCCCAGGTATGTATAACTTCTTTTCTTACAGGATCTCTGGTTCTCTTTAAGCCACCAGCAAGCAATAAAATACTCAGAATAATTTTGACAGTACTTTTTACCCACTTTTTGGTACTTTTTAATTGCAGAGTGCAGAAGTTATTTTAAACAGAGGATAAAAAATGATCTCCTAGTAGAAAACTTAGGAGAAAAAGTGAATTGTATATGGCCCAGTTATTACCTTCTTATCTGAAAGGTTAATTGCACTTGAGGATAATCTGCAGAAAATGGTGTATGCAGTGACCACTGCTACCTGCCCATCCCTACAATTGATTGCTTAGAAACCCCTTAGAAATGATAGGGCCCTATATGTAAAATGCTAGGAAAAAGTCTCCGGTGCTCCATCTCCAGGTCTTTGGACAGTTTAGTTATACAGTATAATTTGGCCCTAGTTATAGTATGCTTTAAACTGTACTTTAGGATCAAATCTAAATCTGCATAGCCCACTGATAGCAAATTTACTACAGTCAAGAGACCTGTTAGGAGGAAACCATTAATAAGGTTGAAAATGGTATTTACATAATTCATGCTTACTATATATCAGCTTCAATGTTCTTCTCAGGTCCTCAGTTTCTAGTGACATCACATTACTAGGTCAAACATTGCTATTAACTTTAATCAAGAGCAACAAGCAGGATTAGGGTGCGCCTGGCATGTCCTAAAACTGTTGTGTGGCAGCCTCTCACTGTAGGAAAGATCAGTTGTATTGCATTTTGCAACAGTAAGGCTGGGTTCACACATAAAAGGTGTCCAGTCCTGTCCTGTCAGTTTTGTACGAGTTTTCCTACGGCTTGGTTCACATATAAATCTGTACATTTCCAGTCAGTTTACATCAGTTTTGTTTCAGTTTTCTACAGGTTTGTACACACATAAAAGGTGTACATTTCCAATCCTGACAGGTACAATTGATAGAAAACTGATGCAAAACTGACAGGACCGGAAATTTATGCGTGAACCAAGCTGAAGGCCGTGTTTACACTGGCAATTAAACAGAACAGATCCAAACGGATCCTATGCAAAGCAACAGGATCTGTTTATTTTGTCTGTTCGGTCCATTCTGGTGAGGGGAAAGCAAGTTTGGGTCCCGTACTACATTTCCGGACAGGTTGGACAAAGCGGATGTCCACAGAGGCAGATGGAATCAATTCTAGCCTATGAGAACAGACGGTGTTTGTTCTCACTAAGCAGCTTGCCGCATACATTTTGTAAAATATTCTCCTCATTTGGTGGTTTGCAATTTGGTTTGGGAATCGTCCTGCCCCAGAGAGGATTTTCATTGGTTCACTGAGTGGGAGGATTCAGATTGGTCTTTTGCAAACCAATGGGAGCCTGATGCAGGGCCAAAAATGAACGTCGAAAGCGTTGGCAGAGAAATACTACGACATATACCAAGCAGGTGGTGATGCAAAAACAGAGCGAACTAAAAAACTGGCCAATGTAACAAACGTCCGTTTAAACAAAAAAATGGATCAGTTTTTACAGGCTAAGTTTTTCATCCGGTGCATTGTAAACCCAGCCTTAGGGTTTGGGGAAGTAGTTTTAGCTGACAATTCTCAGTTTTTCTAATGATATTAAATCATTACAGTATGGCATATATAATAATGAATGAATAATAAGATGAAAGATCAGCGTTCTTAGAAGAGATTTGTGCCTGAACCGATTCCTCCTCTCCTGGGCTGATTATGAAGCTGCTGTATTTCAGAAGCCAGAGCTGCTTCTGACAGGACCTTTACAATGTTACATTACAAAGCCATAAGGAAAGGACAGTTATTCTAGGGCTACTGCTACTCCACGACTTGTCTTTCAGTTTTCTGTGCGCGTTTTTCTGCATACTTTTTCTGCACACCAAGTGTGTTTCTATGCAGGAAAACGCACGCGTTTTTTTACAGCAGCTGATGTAATTGATAGAGAAAACAGACAACATGTGCAGAGTCATCATGCAGAAAGTCCATTTTTTTCCTGCGCGCGGACAACATATTAAGTGTGAACTAGCCCATTTATTAACATGAGTTTTTCTGTGCAGAAAAAGCGCACGAAAACAGTCAAGTGTGTTCCCTGCCTCAGTATAACAGTGTGTATATTACTCTCATTAGCTGGAATAATGCTCCATATTTCAGTTGTATTTTGCTTTCTGACGACTCAGCAGTGCTTGTAGTAGTGAAAGAGACCTGCTAAATTATATATCAAGATGTGTCAGGTCATTGCACAGAAAATGAATGTAACTTTAGATACCTCTGTTGGAGTCTGTAGAGTCTTCTTCTCTGATTTCTGGGTATCTTTGCTTCCTCTTCTTTTCAAGGACAGCTAAGAAAAAATACAAACCAGAAGTAAATAACAGAATTAGTTTATCAGCACGTCATGTAAATTGAATGGCCTCTACATGTCATAGAGGATAAAGTAAAACTGAGGTGGACTTGTATAATTTCTAAAAAGAACATGCTACCTGATCCGGATCACGCTCTGGATGTGCTGCTTACCACTGATGTCCACAGCTCCTTTCATGAGTTAGAAGACTTTAAACATTACACACCTGGCCGGTGCATTTGTGGTGAGATGCCCCCATCGCATCGCACCACAATGCACAAAACGTCACGCATATGACCCTGTGGCAGAGCACGCAGACAGGGTCATATGCGTAGCGTGGCTCCCCCCCTCCCCCCTCGCTACATGCCCCTTCCCCGGTGACGTACTCCCTGCTGGACAAGAAGTACGTCACTGGGATTCCCAGGTTTCCCCGTCATATTCCTGTCGTTCTGCGCATGTGCCTCACCCCGCTGCTGCCAACAGTTTTGAATTTCCTGCGTTGCCCCTTGACTTATATTACTTCTGCTGTGTCACCACGGAAGTCCGACAGTAACGCGCTGTTGACTTTGCAGCAGCTTATTGGGCACTTACAGCGCAACACGCATTATCCTTCGGCAAAAAAGAGTAACGCAAAGCAGCTTTGCAAGACAAGTGTAAAAGGGGCCTCAGAAAACCAAAATAGTCACAACCCCGGAAGTACTTCCTAGTCCACAGCACACTCACAAGTGCCGCGCACAAAAGGACCTGAGCTATGGGAATGCTCAGCAGGTGGGGAGGGGACATTACAGAGGATGGAATAGGCATCTAGCTAAGGACACACCTTCCTGTTACACAGATCCAACAAGCAGCTTGTAGGTATTTTCCGGGAGATTAAGTGGGCAAACGGGGACAATGAGCGACGCTGACAGGGCACAAGGGTAGGCAATTATCATGGGAACATGCCTCTTTTTCCCATTTAAGAACAGAAATCCGTCTAGGGTACACTTTAACAGGCCTGACAGGTTCAGTCACATTCATCAAACTTATTAAACTAGGAAAGTTATGCGGCATCGATAACGACCATACTTTAGTTCTCAAACTTTAATTTCCTAGTATGAGTTTCACTCCCATCAATTTGTTGTGAATCAAAACTGACTTCTTCCATGGGAGGTACTAACAGATGTAGCCCAATTTCGGTCACAGAGAGTGCTGAAGTGAAAATTGTTCATTGGGAGCATAACAAAAAAAGATTCAGGTTTAAAACAGGTCAAGTTATTAATGTTAACACTGCACACAGACTGAAAAGGATACCAGAATGTGTCTGTTAAAACCATTTTAAGTGAAATCCCTTTCCTGTGCATGTTGAGCTCCACAATCCTGGGTATCCTTTTTTTGCAAATGCCCCCACTTTTCAGTTTGGATGCTCTCATAAAATAAGGAGGGGGGCCTTGTATTAGTAAGGTTGGACTGTAATGGAGCCTGTTTAATCCTAAAAATCTGGACTGAATTATTTTCAAAACCATCTGTTCACCCACACCCAGCCATCTGCACACCCACCCATCTATTCAAACGCGCTATTGCACCCACCTTTTAACATTCCTTACAGGTGAGAATTTAAAACTTTAACCATTTTTTTAAAGAACTGAGTCCAGGCCTGCTGGATCATATAAACTAACCACCACTCTCCAGTTATAGTAAACCAGGTCTCCACTGCAACAGTACGTGACACTCTAGTATACCAGAGCAGCACCTCTATACAGTGCTCGGCCCCCACAGGGCAACACTAATGGTGCTTGTGTACGCATCTTTTATCCAATTATTGAGGGTGGAGCGATTGTAATATTTGCTCCTTAATTAACGCCCACAGTTTCCATGCTGTGTCAGAATATTTACTTCCGATCTGTGGACACAGTGCCAATGAAGGAGAGATGACAGGAGAAAAGGGAAGGTTAGGGCAGAGCAGCTCGTAATATTGACAATTTACTACTTAAAGAGGAACTCCAGTGAAAATAATGTAATAAAAAAAGTGCTTCATTTTTACAATTATTATGTATAAATGATTTAGTCAGTGTTTGCTCATTGTAAAATCTTTCCTCTCCCAGATTCACATTCTGACATGTATTACATGGTGACATTGTTACTGTGGGCAGGTTATGTAGCTGTTTCTAGCTGTTCTGGCTGTTACAGACAGCTGTAAACAGCCATTTCCTGTCTGTGAACATTGTTACATTGTGGCAGTTTGCCCAGAGTACCGCGGTATTCAGAGCTTTTTGTGGGAGGGGTTTCAGCACAAAATCAGTCACACAGCGCCTCCTGATGGTCTGTTTGTGAAAAGCATTCTATTTCTCATGTAAAAGGGGGTATCAGCTACTGATTGGGATAAAGTTCAATTCTTGGTTGGAGTTTCTCTTTAAAGCTCCGTACACCTACTAGATGAATCTGCGCAGAGGGATCAGCGTGTGTACAGCAGCCCCGACCCCTTAATTCACCATGAGGGATCACTGCAGCCGAGCGACAGCCGAGAGCATTGTTCTTCCCACTTACCCAGCTAGCCACATGTCACTCCTGTGCTACTCCGCCTGCCCCTTGCAAAAAAGCAGAACACATCGCTTGCTCTGCAATGTCATCCAAGGGATCCATACTGATCGCTATCCAGCAACACTGATTATGCGGGTGTATGGGGCTTTATAGCAGAGCTATAACTACAAGATTTGTCTACTCTTAGAATTACAGTTGTTCTGAAAAAAATTAAAGGTCTCTTTTGATATAAGGTCATCAGAAGTGGTGGATATTTCTTATCACTCTTTCAGAAAACTGAATGGTATAGGATAGGTTGACAGTAAAGGAAACCCTGTGCGAGAGAAAGAAGTTGATTTTGACTTACACCCTCGCCCTTCCCCCACAGTTTATCAGGTCCTTCAATGTCCTCCTGATCTGCTCCTTTGTGTCGCTGACACACCATGTACTGTCCCACCCATGTGTGCCTCCTCTATCGTGCTCCTGTGGCCAGCAGAGTTTGTAAAACTTACCTCTGCACATGCGCAGAACCCTCCTGGCCACAGGAGCATGATTGAGGAGGCATGCGGTCGGGCCATGCATGCGCAGTAGCCCAGTCATGAACTTTAATTAGAGGACAGCAGCACAAGGAAGTTGATTGGGAGGACATCGAGAGACGTGTTAGACTGTGAGGGGGCTGGAAGAAGCCCCAGATAAGTAAAAAAAAAGCTTATTGCTCCCACTTAACAGTCACTTTAAAACACAAGCATTTTTTTAAGATTTAAATCATTTTTTTTTAATAACTGGGGAAAACTTTAATGCATGTGTGTGATACATTGGTCAGGTTTTCAAATGTAAACAAATTTCGCAATTCTCAAAAATTTAAAAAAAATTCTATGGTGTGTGGCCACTTTTAGATATGTATTATGTATAGAAAGCAATGTGACGTGATGTATACAGGATATATACATATATATAAATAACGTTTATATTTTTGACCTAACCAGGTCAATAAATTAAAGATCTGTTTAATCAATAACAGTTCTCCGTGCGAAAAGACTGGGCCTTTCTTTATTGCTTATAAAATATGTAACAAGAGGATGCACTTCCCCATTGCACTGACCTCCTTGAGCTTCTCTAGCTCATTCTGCAAAGCCTGCTTGGCTATGTCAACTTCAATGAGCTGCTGACGTAGCTTTTCATTCTCTTCTTCTGTCTTAGTCCGTTTCTCTTCCACATTTTCCAGCTCATGGTGAAGTCTTACTGATACATCTTTGGCTACCTACAGAAAGTAGTTTCAAATAGTTAATCCCACAGAAATATACATAAACAGTATAATGGCTTTATGAACTGCCTAAATAATTTTTAATCAAATTATAAATCAGTAAGCTGAATTAAGCTACTTTCACAGTGGGGCGTTGCTTTGCGTTTCCTGTAAAAACAGGAATGGAATTAAAAAGTTGCACTGTACATTGTATGATAGTTGCGTCACATACAGTCAATGAAAAGTATGCTTCACTGTTACTATTAATGTGTGCATTATGCAGTAAAGCACTTGCATGCAATGGGTTGGGAGCCCACACTCCGTTAGATGGCACTCCATCGGCTGCACTGGTTTCGCATTGAAGTGTGTCTTTCCATGTTACAATGTGGGCGTTAAATCACGTAACACATGGGACCATTCACATAAACAGTTTGAGTCAACGATAAGACATGCAGTATAGATCTGCTGCATGGCCTGCCTGATGCTTTATATTTGGCTCTCAGCTACTGAACAGTCAAGTTCTGGCTATCGATTCTTGCAGTGCTGGGTGTGTGGTTTGGGCACCGGCAGTCAGCTATTGGGTAGCCAAACATTGGTGATCAGCCAATATATATATATATATATATATATATATATATATATATATATATATATTTTTATATATATATATATATATATATATATAGCCGGGGCTCAGTTACTGTGTAGCCGAGTATCAGCTATTGTTTAAAAAGAAGCAGGTATTTGCTTTGGGCACCAGCAGTTGGCTATTTTACATACTGTCAGGGGTGCTTCTAAGGTTTTCGTGCCCCCAAGTTGCACATAATTTGTGGCCCCCCCAGTCAGAGGTCCCTTCTCCCATAATAGGTAGCAAAAGGTGGTACCCCCATTTAAAAAAAATGAAGTAGCCCTTCAGTATAGGTGAGTAACCAAAGGTGCTACAATCCCCCCCCCCCCCCCGGATTATGTAGATCTGTAGTTACCCCCAAGTTGTCCCTTCAGTATAGGTAGGCACCCATATATAGGTAGCCAAGATGTGTCCCCCACAGTATAGGTAGCCATCCACAGTATAGGTAGCCAAGGTTTCCCCCAGTATAGATAGCCACCCCAAGTATAGGTAGCCAAATGTGTCCAACTTCCAACACTTGTGTCAGTGAGCTATGAATGAAGCTTCCTGCTGCCTCTCCATCACCAACACTCACAGACCTGCAGATCAGCGGCGTCTCAAGGATAGGAGAGCAGCGAAAAGTAACCTTGCGGCCCAATTCAAATGCAGAAAATAAGTAATGATGCCACTTACACATCTGCAGTGTATTCTGTGGTCACTGCGCCACTCCCCCTCTGTTCAAAAAGCCACTGATCTACAAGTCTGTGTGTAAGTGATGGGGGGGGGGAGGAGGGGGGGAGGCACGGTGGCCATACAAGTCACAGACTGGGCGGCCCAGGCATCATGGGAGTCCCCATGCGGCGGTTTGGTTTTCCTGGGCCAAGCAGCACCCCTGAATACTGTATAGCCGGTGCTTAGCAATTGTGTAGCTAAGTGGGGGGGGGGGGGGGGGGGGCATAATTTCAAATGTGTGCTGGGTGCCAACTACTGTATATTGGTGAAGACCATGGAAGGTGACTATCTGTGATGGAAGGTATGGCTTAAGTTTAGACTTGGTTTAGGGCAGGTTAGTGTCAGGGATAGGTTAGGTACGTTTCGTTATAACATACTTAAGAGGTTGAAGTTAAGCATAGTTTAAAGGGAACCTAAACTGAAAAGGATATGGATTTTTCCTTTTAAAATAATACCAGTTGCCTGCCTCTCCTGCTGATCCTGTGTCTCTAATACTTTTAGCCACAGCCCCTCAACAAGCATGTGGATCAGGTGCTCAGACTGGATTAGCTGCATGTTTGTTTCAGGTGTGTGATTTAGCCACTACTGCAGTCAAAAAAAAAAGCAGGACTGCCAGGAAATTGGTATTGTTTAAAAGAAAACATCCATATCCCTCTCAGTTAAGATTCCCTTTAAAGAAAACCCGAGGTGGGTTTGAAGAATATTATCTGCATACAGAGGCTGGATCTGCCTATACAGCCCAGCCTCTGTTGCTATCCCAAACCCCCCTAAGGTCCCCCTGCACTCTGCAATCCCTCATAAATCACAGCCATGCTGCTGACAAACAGCTTGTCAGAGCTGGCTGTGTTTATCTCTATAGTGTCAGTCTGCTGCTCTCCCGCCTCCTGCAGAACTCCAGTCCCCGCCTGCATCCCTTTCCTCCCTGCTGATTGGAGGGAAGGGACGGGGGCAGGGACCGGAGCTATGCAGGAGGCGGGGGAGCAGCTGAGACTGACACTACAGATGTAAACACAGCCTCACAGCATGGATGTGATTTATGAGGGATTGCAGAGTGCAGGGGGACCTTAGTGGGGTTTGGGATAGCAACAGAGGCTAGGCTGTATAGGCACATCCAGCCTCTGTATGCAGATAACATTCTTTAAACACACCTCGGGTTCTCTTTAAAGAGACTCTGAAGCCTTGCTAAAATCATGTTTTTATTTTAAAAACCTCTTAAGCATGTTTGCACCACTTAAAACGCTGCATCCCCGCAGCTGAAAACTAAATTAATCACCCCAAACTCCCTGGGGCTGATTGTGGGGCTCCTTCCGTGAAGAGGCAGAGCTTTAGGTTGTAGCTCTGCCTCTACACGGATCCATCTGCGGTGGATCTCTGCCTCTCCCCGCCCCTGTCTTTTTTCACTGGGGGGGGTGGGAGAGGCGGCGATCAGCGCTGATTGACGCGCACGGAGGCAGAGCTGCAGCTGAAAGCTCTGCCTCCTTAGGGGCAGCAAAATCCACGAATATCGTTGATTTTGCCCGGGGTGTTAGGGGTGATAAATTTAGTTTTAAAGGGAACCTTAACCGGCGGGGAAAAAAAATCACTTACCTGGGGGCTTTCCCAAGCCTCCTGCAGCCGTCCGGTGCCCGCGCCGGTCCTTCGGTGCCCTCCGGTCTCCCTCCGCCGCTAAGTTTCGTTTTCGGACGACTGCCAGTTGTCCTCGGGCCTCTTCCGCATTCCTCGTCGTAAACTGCAGTAAAGCGCGTCCGCATGACGCCAAACGTGTCATGTGCATGACGCCAAACGCGTCATGCGGACGCGCTTTACTGCAGTTTACGACTAGGAATGCGGAAGTGGCCCGAGGACGACTGGCAGTCGTTCGAAAACGAAACTTAGCGGCGGAGGGAGACCGGAGGGCACCGAAGGACCGGCGCGGGCACCGGACGGCTGCAGGAGGCTTGGGAAAGCCCCCAGGTAAGTGAATTTATTTTTCCTCGCCAGTTAAGGTTCCCTTTAAGCCGCGGGGATGTAGCGTTTTAGGTGGTGCAAACATGCTTAAGAGGTTTTTAACATAAAAACATGATTTTAGCGAGGCTTCAGAGTCTCTTTAAGGATGCTAAATGCTAGGTGATAGAGTATGACGAGGTAAGATTTAATACCTAGTGTTGAGACATTAGGAAGGGATTAACTATCATCACCACCTGGCACCCAAATGAATAGGTGCCTGTTCATGACATACTTGTAATACACATAGGCATTATAATGCCAGGCATTTTAGCCTTGTTCAGACAATCAATAATTCGAAAGAAGGCACTGGTAGGAGGCAGAATCTACCACAGACCTTTTTTTCACCCTAAACTGGCAAACCTGTCCCACGATGTATCTGAAACTGCTGAAAAGTTAGAGTATAGGTTTGCCCTCCTGGTATATATGGTTACGCCCTAGTGAGCAGATCATTGCACTAATGCCTGCTAATGACTTTTTTTTAAGGCATAAAGTGCAAAAATAGAAAAAGTGAAAACGTGTGTACAATGATGCTCAATTCAGAACAACAAAAGAAATATGGTAATATGAGAATTACAGATCATAAAACACTTTGCCACATGTCATTGGGGTGGGGGGTGTCATCATTCAGATTTCAGGCAATAGAAAAGGTTAGACAGCCAATCGGGGAGGAGACAAACAGAGAAATCTTTCATTCCAGATGGGATGTCAGTTTGTTTTACGATCGGTTCATTGTGCTGTCTTTTCCATATGTGCAATATTTGTTGCCTTTATCCAAAGGTTGTTTGTTCCATATGTTCTTAATTGAGCCACATTGTACATACTTTTGCACCTTCTATTTTTGTACTTTATGCCTTTAAGAAAAGTCAATTTGCATGCATTAGCGCATTGATCTGCCCACTAGGGCGTAACCACATATGTATAAATTGTTGCCCCCTGCGAGAGCAATGTAGCTATGGCTTAGGAGCGAGTGTGTGCTCCGATACGCATGAGCCGATATGTCTCTGTCCAGAACGATTTCCCAATAAAGATTGGACTTTTATACCGTTTGGTTGAGCAGACTTCCCATCCATCTGAAGTGCATAAATTGTACTGTCTGACATTCTCACTATCACACCGCGCAGCAGCAGATTGCGATTACGCACTGCTGTACGCAAAATGCAGCGCTGCCCCATTTACAGTAGTAAATGTAATCAGCAGTGCAACGGATGGCAGTGCAAGTGTAGTGCAATTACGTGAGTTGCGGTCTAAATGCACAGCCTTCTGCATTTCTTAATGTGAACGAGGCCTTAGATACAGGATCACCTAGAAGGCCAGAGAGGTAGTTTAATAACTATTATCATATAGTTGCTATAAGAGATTTCACCTTCAGGTCCTGCTCCAGGCTGCGCAGCAGTTCCCCATCTATCTCCCCGGTCTGGGCATAGCGGAGCCTCTTGCGCTCAGCTTTGCGGAGGCGGTACTGCAAGATCCTGCAATTCTTGTTGGCTCTCTCCAGTTCGTGGCGCATTTCCTGCAACTGACAGGCATCCTCTTCGAAAAAGGTGTCTCTCATCTCATCCATTTCGGTCCTCATCTCATCTATCTCATTCTTTTCCCAGGAATATGGTTCATCATATGTTTAGAAGGGAGACAATAAGGGAAGAGCATGGGGGGAGGGGATGTTAAGCATGAGTCTGCAATATAGCAATAAAATACACTATCCACTGAAAATAATTATCTGAGCCTACTATAGTGTCAATGTTTTCATGAATTGACAAAAGTCACTATAAACCAACACAAAGGAGTTTAACGTGACACATGGGCTACATGCATTTAGAGACGTTCTATTGCTGAGTAATACAATTATCTATACATCTATAAGTATTAGGAAGACTGCCGACAGAAGATGCAGACATCTGCAGCTCCCTCAGTGATCAGAGGTTGCAGTGACACACAGATAAATGCGGTAGACAAGAGAGAAGCCAGCTGCTACGGCCGCTCCTTGTCTGTCTGCCAGCTGACAGCAGCAGCAGCAGGCCTGCTTCACATGACATCACTGCACGAACAGACAATGGCAGCCATGAACCATGGCTTCCCTCACCTTCAGGCTTTCGTTTTCCTCTTTCAGTCTCTCCACCTCGTCCTCCATATCCTGGACGCCGCTGGCAGCCTTGTAGCCCTCCTGGTCGCCTTGCAGTGCAATCGCCTGAGCCTGCATCTCGCCATTGTCAGCCTCAGCACCACCGCCGCCGCTGCTGCTGCATTTGGGACTCACATTACCTCCTGCAGCAGCCAGGCCCTTCTTCAAATGGAACTGCATGAGTTCAGACTGCAGACAGCCCTCCTTCCAATAGCCCCCTGTACTGCTTTGTTTTTTGGGGCTTTTCCCCACCATAGTTGGGGATGGAGAGGTCTGCGCCCCTCCATCACCCCCTTTAGGGGAGCTTTTACCTTTAACCTTCACGTTCTTTGGGGATCCCTCCCCCGATTGCTCAGGGGTGGCCACCCTGGTTTGCTCCGTTCTTGCGGGTGACAGGTCGGAAGGGTCTATGTGATGATGACCCTCCAGCTCTTCGGGGAAGGTTCTCCCTTCTCCGGCGGCCTCCGCCCTAGCCGCTGCGCTTTCAGCACCACCGTCGCTGTGGACAGTTCCCTGTGCGCTGTGAATGGGATGCGGCTGCAGCTTGTCAGCTCTGCTGTGCTGGGATGCTGGATTGCCTTTCACCAGATGTCTCCCTCCGGCCCTGGCTGCAGTCAGGGACCCGGCTACGGCCCCTTGTCTGACCGCAATGTCCCTGGGTCTCGCTGGTGACGATGCTCGCTGTTGTTTTCTGATAGAATTGCTGCCCTCCGGATGCAGGCGAGGCTCAGCTGCAATAGGAGGAGATGCAGCAGCGCCACCGGCTGGTCGGCTCATGGTGCTGTCTTCATCTGAGCTTGGCTAGCAAAAGGATGAAGTGTGGAAAAATCCTTGACTAGGCCTATCTCCACCCCAGCCGCTGAAACAGACAGAGGGAGGGACGCCAAATTAGTCAGTAACTGTTTAAAGTGCACCCATTAGGACAGAAACATGAGCTCAGCTGCTTTGAGCGAATTGTACTGAAGGTGCAAGCTTTAGGACTAGCATGACATCACTATACAGTGTGCCAGATCTGCTAAATCATCTCCACAGATTCCAAAGCAAAAGCAACTAAAGTGAGGTATTAAAAGTAATTTATCAAACCTGGGCTGGATTATAAGTAGGTATTTACTGTGAGGTGGTGAAATATTTCAGTCTTTCCTAGGCTTATATATTGAAGCGTAGTAGGGTTGCTGAAAGGTTAGCGAGTTAGTTGTGTTATATGAAGTAGGTATGTGATTTACGCAGACGAAATAACCTACACGTCGTCGTCGAATCTTCCTACATTCACTGACAAACGTATAGGTAGGAGGGTTAGGGGAGGGGATAGTAAAGTGTATGGGATGTAGGTTAGTTTGGCACCACCTCACAGTTATTTCAAATTAAATGCTCTTTCAATCATACAAATATTAATATACATAGCTCTCAACAACACTCAGTATAAACGAATATGACCCAGGTAAGAGTCTCAAATTCTTAACCCTTTATAGCAGACAATTATTAATGAATCCTGTTCTTGGTGGGCTGATGCTTAATTAAATCAGACTACTGAGGTGATTTAATAAGCAACATTTTTTATTTAGATCATTGATCTTAAAGAGACTCTGAAGCGAGAATAAATCTCGCTTCAGAGCTCATAGTTAGCAGGGGCATGTGTGCCCCTGCTAAACCGCCGCTATCGCGCCGCTAAACGGGGGTCCCTTCACCCCCAAACCCCCCCCCCCCCCCTGCAACACTTGGTCGCAGACTTGGTCGCTCATGGAGGTAGGGCTAACGGCTGCAGCCCTGCCTCCAGTCGCGTCTATCAGCGGCACATCGCCGCCTCTCCCCCGCCCCTCTCAGTGAAGGAAGACTGAGAGGGGCGGGGGAGAGGCGGAGATACGCGCTGACAGACGCGCGTGGGGCAGGGCTGCGGCGGTTAGCCCTGCCCCAACCAGGAAGCGCTCCCCCGCTGCACCGAGGGGATTTGTGAGGTGAGGGGATGTGCCCCTGCTAACTATGAGGTCTGAAGCGACATTTATTCTCGCTTCAGACTCTCTTTAAGCTGTGATCACATATATTATTCAGTCAAGTACAAAAAATCTTGACTCAGTAGGGAGTGAAGCCAGTAGTCTGGATTAGGTTAACATCCCAAACTGAACTTTTAACATAAACATGCAATGGCACTTCCCATAGTTTTATCCTCAGAAGTACACTTTAAGTACTCTGAACAAAACAGATGCCTATAAAAGAGTTTGACACATATGAATTCTAAGTCTGTAAATTTCCACCCAGGAACAGAACTGAAGGAGTTCACAGCAGGCACTTTGGGTGGGGCTGCTGTTTGAATCCGTGCCATAGTGGAGTAGCGAGTGTAAGTGGGTGTATTTATTTAATTAGTTTTTTTAGGGTTTCTTTTTTATACAAAGCATTCCATTTGAATATACTTTTGCTTTCTTTAAACTGAAGGCATTTGAGATAATTCTGCTTTAAGCGAGCAACTGTGGTTTTCAGTGTCAGGCTGGGAGCTGGAAAAGCTGAGGAATTCCACTTGCTGGCCAAGCAGCAGTAATCAGGTGTTGCTGCTCACAGTATAGACTTGCTGCAGCTGGTTTCTATTGGAAGTGATAACACAGGACTGCTGCTTGGCCAGCAGGTGGATTTCCTCTGTTTTTCCACCTCCCAGTCCGACACTGGTGGTTTCTTATGATGCATCACTCCAGAACTTACAAATCATCTCTTTATGCCCATGAAAGCCTATAAGTGAGTCTATAGTGTATACATTTTATAGAGCCACATCAATTCAGTATGCATACAGCCTGCTTTGGACTTTCCGGTCCTCATCAGTGCATGGCATGGATTTTTTTTTGGTAACAATTCTTTATTATTAGAAACAAAAGAAATAAAAGATAACAAACACCAGTATAATACTGGAAAAATTACATCCAATACTCTTAGGCCTCTTTCCCACTAAGACGTTGCGTTAGATGCGACATTAAGGTCGCATAACGTGCCCCTAACGCAACGCATGGTGGTGATGAAGTTGGACGTCAGATTAAAACCGCGTTTAGGCGCCTCTTGATGCGTCCGTGATGCGTACTTTTTGACGTATGCGGACCACGTGGTCCCGCCAGCCAATCGCCGCATAAAGCGGCCGCTCCAGGAAGTAAACACTGCACGTCACACAGTGCAGTGAATATTTATTAGCCATGTGGCTGGCAGTAATAGCGGACTCTCCCCTTCTCCTCCAACATTACTGAGCAGTCTAACGCGGCTTAGCCGTGTATAACGTACTGCATGCAGTACTTTCACTTAACGTGTAGCATTACAATGTAACGCAACGTGGGCACTGTGAACAGCCCATTGATTTTTCATTACTGTGCGCTGGGCTGCGTTACAGGCTGCTCTAACGTGCACCTGTAACGTCCCACTGTGAAAGCAGCCTTAAGGTGGCCACTAATAGTCCAATTTCTAGCAAAAAATCGTTAGAGCGATCAGAAATTCTGATCGGATTGGTTGAAAATGATCTCAGTTGATTGGCACAATCGATTATGAGCAATTATAAAAATAGTCGTCGGATTGGATTTTTGTCAAACCAAAATTTGGATTTTCTTGATTGGTTGTGATAGAGAGGAAGCAAAGATTGGT